>NW_019100714.1:296165-422849 GCF_001856785.1 Myzus persicae
GGGGTGGGGCTGGCGACATGTGCAAATTTCGGAAATTCGTATAACAGACGAAATATTGGCTTGCAAATTTCGACAACTACCTTGCAAATCGTTGCTAATTGGCTGCTAAATGATGGTTCAAGAAAAATTAAAAAATGTGTTTTCGTTGACATGGGTGGGGCTGGGGACATGTGTCTTCAGCCCCACCCTTAGTTTTTTTTATTTTATGATTCAACTAAAGGCTTGCAAATTGTGAAAACAGGTTTGCAAATTGTTGCTAATTGACTGCTAAATGTTGAGTTGAAAAAAATGTAAAAATTTTTATTGGGTGGGGCTGGGGACATGTACGTACATTCAACTCTCATATTTGTTTTAAGATATAAATAATTTCTTTATTTGATGCCATATAAAGCACGACAATTTAATAAATGCTTTCAACTCATCTGTCATTGGCAATTATTCATAGTAATTATTTTTTTTTTTTAATAATGTATCGATTTTCGATGTAAATCTCGAAGTCATTTTGTGAGAACCTCTTTAAAATGCAAAATTTTGGAAAATCTTTTCTTAGTGCACCCATAGTACATATGGTACACACTACAACGAAGGTACCTTGAAAAAAGAAATAGTCAAATTGGTCCAGCCATTCTCAAATGATGTGATTAACAAAAAATTGGTTTTTTTTTATATAGAAAATGAAAACAAGACTCACTTATGAGTACTATTATATAGTTTATTGCATTGTATTATATTATATTTTCAATACTCAATTAATATGTTTAAAAGAAACAAGTAAATCGTATATAGTAATTACAAATAATATTAAAAAAAAATATATCTCCTGTTGCCTCTGAATCACTACAATTTTTGTTAGAACACTACAAAAACAAAATGCATCGGTTGTAAATAAAACATCATTAATAATTATAATGAATAGTAGTATCCAGTAGTTAGCACTCGTATGTCTTGGGAGAGGGGGCCCTATCCCCCCCTGGATCTGTCCTTGCGTTGGTATACGCTACTTATAGACGGGCGGTCCTAGGGTAGAGGTGCAACGGTGGCTGGATCGGGGACGGCGGCACATTGTATAAAATATAAATGTATACACTGAGGCCCTAAGCACATATTATTATGGTTTTTACACACGCATTTCGATGTCATGACGCTCAATGGGTACACAACTCAGCCACCACACTCACGTATCATCTATAACGACGACGACAAATGGCAGAACAACGGACCCAATCGCCCAAGTCACACGGACAGCGGTAAGACAACCACTACGATTAAACATTCATCTCATCTGCGCACTGCTATTTGAGAAGACAATTTTATTGATATTTCGATGTAACATTTTTTATCGTCAAACGACGTATTATATTATAACCTGTACCGCAGTCGTATAGCACGTCGAAGACGATCGCCTTACCCGCCATCATGATGACGCTGACGCCACGGTTACTGGTAGCCATGGTCTTGCTATGGGCGGTTACCGTAGTGGTGCAATCCCGACCGTCCACCGACTCCGGAGAACCGGAAATAAAAGAGTCCGTGGAATCGGCCGAACCCTCGATCATCATCATGTTTCCAATACGCCAGGATGCTAAACAATCAACTGCTATAGAAATGTCCGATCGAGACCTACAGGCCGTGGAAACAGAATTGGCCGGAACCAAAACCGAACCCGGCCCTAGCGATGACCAGGACATGGTGATGGGGGACATACCGCCGGCAGACGATCCGCAGGACTTGTCGCCGCCCGCCAACCGCCACGTCTAGACGAGCCACAGCGATGCCGAACGATTACACCGTCGAAATGTCGCACAAAGAAAGGTATAAACTATAAATATTATAATACATCTATATTTTGGTAAAACTGTGTAGGTACAGTAGAACTCCGATTATCCGAACGCCAATAATCCGGACGTCCAAATAACCGGACGAGAAAAAAAACGGCACGTGCAGTTATTCATACACGTGTCTCATAATCGTTTTTAGATTAGATATAGAATAGGTATACATTATTCTTAATAATATCCGTAATATATACACATATACATTATACTTACATGAATGTATTATCAAAAATGTTCAACTCTTATAACTTAGGGTAGAAAAAATCTAAAAACTTAATAAACAATTTTTTTTATAGTTATTTTAATTTTATTTAAGTTTATCTTAAGATAAATAAACGAAGAATAACATTTTCAATTTTTGTTGTGATTTAAAAATATTATTCGTCATTATTATTATTATTTAAAACACAATAAAATATTCAAACGCAATTGTTTCGACAAAAATGAATTAAAACTACTATAGTACCTACTAAATGATTGATAGTAAAATAAATTGCTTTAATCGCAATATTATCATGCAACATACATATACTGATATACTTAATAATATATTATATAGGCTGTCAGACCGTCTTCGCTCTGAATATTTTTTTGTACACCATGATTTTATTTCATCGAATTCAAATTTAACACATTCATTACAGTGACTGTGCCCAGATACTTAATGGTACTTCAGAGCTTTATCCACTTTTGTTAAACTAATTTTTGATTTTTGAGAACTAATAGATTTGTTCACAAATAAAAAAAACAGTTAACATGCTTCAGTTTAAAAAAAAACTTTGACATGGCTCGGATTTTACACGATTAAGTAAATATGTCGAGTTTGATTATACGTAGGACCACAATAAATGTGTGCTTTAGACACACTAAATTTAGACCTCACTCCAGGCGTGGCGAGACAATATAGTGAAATAAACATGAGCTTATAGTTAGATAGTAGTAATAAAAAAATTATATAAAATGGAAATTAGCATAATGTATATACTTAAATATATTTTGGGCAGTAAGCAAAACTGGTTAATGGTTATGCATTTATATCAATCCAAGACAAACACCAAATAGATATCACAATATTTATTTTAAAATAACATAATTTTATAAAGAACATGCAATTATTACGACTTAAATTCGAAGGAAAGCTAACAGAATATCATATTTTTAATTCCTAAAAATAAAAATAAACGTGCACTTTAATATGAACTTTAAATAGAAAACTGTTTAACTTTTAAAATTAAAAAAAATAAACTTTGTAGTAATATTGATTGTCAAACAGAAATAAAATGTTAACATTATTATAATATTATCTTTATTTTACGTTTATTTTAGAAAATAAATCTAGACATAAATATATTTAAACAATGATGTTATGTACATTCTAATCATTACTAAACTTAGAAAACATATTATGACCATTAATTCAATAATATCTGTCTTCGAGGCACTATAGTAAACCCCAAAAAAGTAGTATGTATATTACTCATTATTATTTCATAACGCTTATTAGAATATATTACTTATAATTATAAACTGTACACGAGGTATAATTTATGATAGATAAATCAAGTATAAATATGCAATGTTCGTAAAAGACTAAATAACGGGAAACAGAGATCAGAGGTGAAAACGACAGGTTATTGTTACCTATTTTACATAATGATGCTAATCAGCAATATTTTGGCGTAAAATTAGAATATTAGAATAGACCTAGACGTCATTGTTAGAACCTGTATAAATACGGGTAGAGCACCTACCATTATTTAGATTATTTAGAAGATAGTCAGCACTGCTCGATAGGCGATAGCGTAACTAGCTTACGACAGTGTGCTTAAGGATTTTTATGTTTGAAATTTGAATTATAATTAATAAATTAGGAGATGGGGAGGGGGCTAGGTGGTTAGGTTAGCTGTTGGGTCTGGAGTTTAGGAGACCGTTGAAATAAATTTGTAATTTTTGAAATTTCGATAGGTACATTTATTTTATGTCATAAATATAAATAAAATATTATATTTATATATTTAGTAATTTTGATATTTTAAGATTCGAGTTAACCATTGCTTATCTAGAAATTATCATAATGGGACTTCTGTATTACTTGTAATATATTGTTTAGAATTCGAATTGAAAACAAATTCACTTGCACAAAAATACAAATCAAATTTATCTGAAGATATGAAATGTTACATCTGAAAACTATATTTACTTCCACTTTTCAAAATGTATTGTAATTTTACCACTCGAGCTATTAAATTCCGAAATACGTGGACAACTATTTTTATAAACATGTATAATATCTCTGAATATTTTGTATGATTTCAGTGACCACAGCAGAAATAAAAAGGTATTTCAGTAAGTTGGGAATTAGCAAAGGTCACCGATGAGGTAATAACGTTGAAAGTTGCTAGTTCGTTTATCTATGAAAAATACATTAGCTTCAACAATACGCATCAATGCTACAAGTCTTATTCTATTGTGTAATTCATGTTTATATTATATTTTATTCATAATATTTTTCTTTTCTTTTATTGATTTAAAGCCCGGCAAATATGGCCATTAGCTGTTTGTAGGATGGTACGGTTGGTTTGGAACGCATTTGTATGTGTGGCAAGGATTTTCTTACTAAAAATCCAGAGTGGTCACCCATCCGGGAACTAGAGTACGCAACTAAGTGTCTACACCGGGCCACACCACTCCACGATAATATTATGTATATGTAAGTATACGCAATGTGAATAACAACTACAGATTCGTTCATTTTTTTTAAAAATCAAAATCGATTATATGAATATATATTATAATAGTAACTGACAAACCTGGTGTTGATCATGCCAGCAATTTGATTTTAAAAACACTCCGGCGTCAGAATCATTTAAATGGATTAAAAAACCTTTAAATAAATAAAAATTTAAATTACGAATTTCAAAATGAAAAAGAAGAGGGAAATTCGATTTTTAGAAATGTATTTAAATATTTTTATAATATTAGTGTATATAAAGAGTATAAAGAGCTTGAATGTTTGAACGTGCTTATATTGGAAACTACTGAGCAGATTTCAATAAAAATTATATCGATACATTTCTTGGTACTTGGAGTATGTTTTAAGCTGCTAAAACCATGACATACCTGTATAGGGTCGTATTTTATTTTTTTCTAAATTGGAAAAGTCGGGTTTTACAGCTGATATAGTGAATATCTATAATTTATTGTAATAAATATAATTTTTTTTTAAATATTTAAGCTCAAAAAAAGAGGGATAGATTTAAATAATATTATTATATTTATTTGTATAAAATATAGATAACATAAAAATGGATAAACAGTTATACGAAAGCGTTAGTAATGAGATTATAAATAGTAAAGATATTTTTGGTTGATTAGATTGGAGGCTATAATTGATTTGATGATGACGACAGTTATGAGCATACAAATAGTAAAGATATATTTAGTTGAGTAGAATGATGAAAACAACGGATATGATAATGACGAAAGATTTTGTATACATACTAAACTTTATTTACCATATGGTTGTTCAAAAAGTAAAAAAATTAAGATAAAAGATAGTATAAAGCACTTAGATGGCCACAATATTAATTACGTGCAATATAAAAGATGTTATAACATACTTATTTTTAAAACAGTGTACGTTGAGTGATCATCACATACACTGATTCAATTAAACATTTTTTTTTTTTTTTACAGCTACTCGGTAGTATTCAGTACTTACTATTATAACTTAAAAATTAATTGAACATCTTATAGTGGTGAGTATTTTTAGAAAATATTGTTTATTCATAGATATTCTCTAAATTATTTTTCTTATTTAAAAATAATTAAACTTAATACATTAATTTAAATAAAATAAACCAACTAAAAGTTAAATTATTTTATTATTTTTAACTATTCACGGACATAAAGAAAATATTAAAAATAATTGCAATACATTTGCACAAAATTAAAAAATGTAATACTGAAATAACTGCAGTTTAACTTTCAAAAAAGTCTTGTATTTTAACATTTTTGTGATATTTTATACTTTCAAACAAGTATTATTTTTTATAGTATTAGTTTAAGTTTTTTTACCATTCAAAAAGCAAGCTGCATTATCATGCAATTAATAATTCATATGAATAATACATTTTCTTTGGAAAACAATTAGAAAAGAAATTAAAAACAAAATTGGAAAAATAACATCGACACACTTGGAACTTGCATGAACCCTAAAATTATGAATATTAAATTTCAAATACCTATAAATAAATAACTTATTAAGCCATAATAGTCTACGACTGAAGACTAATAAAAAAAAACTTATTATTTTAATAATCAATAAATTATACAATATAAAAATGGACATTTTGTGTTCCAAAACAAGAAATTCAGATAATACAGCAGTAAAATTGTATTTTTAACAACATCTAATTATATGTATTTATTTCAAATCATAAATTGGTAAAGGAATGGACAAAGTATGTAGGTACCTACGTTAAATACAACACTGTATAATCTATTAAGTAGGTACTCCAAGTATTAGATCATTCTGATATACTTAAATTAAACTAGAATATGGAAATATTGTATAGTTTACACAACATCCTTTTAACTAATTATTCTTTTTAAATTATAGAAAAATAACACGATACTATCCAACAATATGGATGGGGAAAATAAACGTTATCATTATGGAATAAAATCAACTTTAGCTCAGGTAAGTTATTTGTAATAAATAAGTAAATTCAAATTTCACATTAATTGCAATGGCGAATGGTTTGAAAAGAATTACAGACATAATTATATCAATATACTATCATTTGTTCATTCAAGTGAGAATCAATATATTATTTATGTGTAAACAGTGTTGGGCAATATCAGGAGTATGGTTCTTGCAAATCGAACTCGGTGCACAACTAATGGTATCCACTGTAGTTATTGGGGCTTTACAGAATGACGCATCCAAAGACTCAAATGAAGTGTTGAGTATAACAGACGAAGAAGCATCTTGGTTCGGTGAGTTTACCAAGAACAATTATTATACACTATTAAACAACAAAACACACACGTATGGACGGTACACCTACTCTGTTGTAAATAAAATACAGCTGTGGTAAATGTATAAAAAAAATAATTTAAATATATATTGAAAACACTTATTTTGTGGGATACCTACTATTTATAAAAAATATGAAATATACATTTAAAAAAAAAAAAAACCATAAATACAAATGTGATGCACATAATAGTGCATGTTGACGTGTCATAACATATTAAACTAAATTTCAGGTAGTCTGTTATATTTGTTCACACCTGTGGGAAATATGTTATCATTGTTTTTGCTGGACCGTCTTGGTCACAAGAAGTGTTTAATACTGACAAACGTTCCGAGCATAGTAGCTCAGTTCATGTTGTACTTCGCCAAAAACATAGAAATGCTGTACGCCAGCTCAATCCTGATAGCGTTGGCAATTGGGTTTTCGAGCTCCCCGAGTCTTGCATACGCCGGTGAAGTAGGCGAACCAAAACTAAGAAGCGCATTGAATTCAGCGCTGAACATATTTTTTTTTATGGGATCCATAATATTGACTATGTTGTACAGTATAACCCTGCAATGGAGATTGACGGTGATAGTGACCACGGTGTTTCCGATTTTGAGCATTGCTTTATTATTAACGGTAATCAGGTATACGATTGATATTTCTGACGGCTCAATAATAATCAACCAAAATCATGATATGTTCTAGACACCAGATTCTCCGATATGGTTATTGGCCAAGGGAAAAAGTTCAAAAGCACACCGAAACCTTAGCAGATTGAGGGGAAAAGTGTCGTATGAAAAATGTGATGACGAATTTCAAGAAATGGTCAAATACATTTCTCCCTCCAACAATGATCAATCGAGTAATATCTCTTATTCTCTCTTACATAGATTATTTTGTTCTATTTTATTAAACAGCAGCAAGCTCAACTCAAGCGCTTCATTTTTATAGATCACAAAGGAGATACAAATACTTGGAAGCAACTTTTTGAGCCCGAGGTCATAAGACCTTTTCGTTTGATAATGATATGTTTCTTCTTCGTGAATTTATTGTCTGGATTACCATTATTTCCATATTTAGTACCAGTACTTAATACATTTGGCGCACCCGTAAACATTGAATTGACATTAGTAAGTTTTTGAGTTACCTACATATCACACTTAAACTCGAAAACGTTATTTTAATATTTTATACATTTTTTTAATGCATTCAATTATATTTTCAGTCATTCACGATGGTTCTCTCTATGTTAGGAAGTTTAATGGCAGTTTTTCTAATACGTAAATTCGGCAAACGATTTCTCACGCTATTTACGTTATCGATTTGCTCTATTTGCTATATATCTATTGGACTAATCGGGGTTTATTGGAAAAACTCAGAATCAATAACCTCTTGGATAGTACTAGTACTTTTTCTTACTACTATTTTAGCTTCATCATTTGGAATAACGCCAGTTTCGTGGACCCTTGTCACCGAAATATTTCCTGCTAAGTAAGTTAAAACTGCATTAAATAATACATTACTATTAAGTATGTTATTATGATATTTTTTTTAAACAAAGTTAAACAAAAAAAAATGTATGAAATAATAATGTATAATAATTGTTTTCGTACATTTCAAAATGTTTTTGATATTTCGATTGAAAGATAATTTGAAAATGACTAAATGGTATAAAAAATCTGTTATTGTTATTATAAATGCGGGTTAGACAAATATTTTAACTCTTAAAATCTAAAATTTTAGATGAGTAATTATGAATTATTCTAATAATTGCATTTTGTCTACTTAAATTAAATATTTGAATTTATGAAAAATTATTGAAATGTATTGGGTAATTCAAAAAGAGTAACCACCCCCATTTTTCCTGTATAATCAATTTATATAAATTCTGATTTTCCGAGGTTTTAAATAAAGTACTTTATTTTTAAATACCTTGATATTTAGTTTTAAGGAGTATCCTGTTAGCTATACCAACTTTATTTTTCCAAAAATAACAATCAATCTTTTTTACTGAACATCGTTAGGAAAATAATTTGTTCGAATATTTTAATGTATCTAAATCAGACTTAATCATCATTTAAACAAATAGTTTTTGAATTTCCAGTTTGTTTTTTTACCTTTATAAACATTTGCGGGAGGTCACTTTTGGCAAGAACTAGTCTCAAAGAACCCGGGGGGTCACATTCCGGGAGCCATATTAGTGACTTTTCCCAACCACCCCCACACCACACCAGACCCTAATTTACATTTATATCAGGGGCGCGCTCTTTTTTTTGTGTGTGTGAGGGGGAGGGGTCATATCCCCCCATTCTGCTTATTTTCATCGTATAAAATATATGATAAGGCAATGAATTTATAATATATAAGTTGGTCTGAGAATAGTAAAGAATTCATACCCCCCTCTTTCAAAAAAGCTGAGCACACTGACTTTTAAAAACCTACTAAAATAATAATCCTTAAAAGTTTTGCACACAAATATAAAATGAATGCAATATTTATTTTAATATTTACTATATTATATTTTTTTAGAAATTTAAAATGTTAATGGATTATTAATATTAATTATTATAATTCTCAAATTCACTTTTTATAATACTTACTCTAAATTATAAAAAGTGTTCACTGAAAATGGTAAAAACAATTTAAGTTGATTAAAAATATTATATCAAATAATTTTCTCCTTAAATAATATTTTGTTATTATTCATCATGAAAATAAATTTTTATTTTGATTTCAGGTGTAAAAATATTTTATGCAGTACTTGTGCGGGTTTGTTTTGTATCTATACTTTTTTCATGGCTAAATATTACCCGGAATTGTCAATATTAGTGGGATTTTATAATGTATTTACTATAGCTGGTACTGTTGGTTTATTTAGCTGTATATATTTCTATTTTTGTCTACCAGAAACAGAAAACAAAACCTTACAAGAAATTACTGAGTTTTTCAAATAGAATCAAACACTCAATTGTTATTTTGTTTTATTAATTATTAACTATCCTAGAAAGCTTTGTGTAGTGAGGTGTATATTTTTCCATCAACGAGCATTCAGTTTTTAAATTTTTTAAGCATAAAAACTAGAACAACCTTTAAATTAACATAAGAAAGATTTTTCAACCTTCAGTAGTTCAATCTTATTAATGTTACTATAAATCAGAATACAACTGTTAATTTTTTTTTTTAACTTAATGAAATATAACTTAACTATTTCACTGTATAAAAATCCAAACTATGCTATGTAAATAAAAATATTCGATGTCTTTTGGTCATTAAGATCTGGTTGTTCATAAAATGCCCATGGAAAAATATAAACAAGTATCAATAAATAATTTAATAATTTATTAATTGATCGTTAAATAACATATTTTTTAAGAAAATATCAATCATATTGACTATCATTCCATCGAGTCTCAATAGATGACTGACGGAAATATTATAGGTAAAGAGTACAAAATATCTATTTGTAATAAAATAAAATGCATTTTTTCAACATGAATACTTAATATATTATGTACATTTATTTGTAATTATAAAACATATTTTATATTTTTTTTTTAAACCATTTTTGTTTTTTGAAATAAATTTACATCAATACGTTATGCGTATGATGATTGTACTATATTTGTTTTCAAAATGTCTTAACATTGAAATTATTGGATATGTATATTTAGAGTATCAGTACTACCTATTTCTTCATATTTAGATAATTATTATGTGATATAAAGTGTACTATATTCAAGTGAAGAACTGTACTCGGAGGCCGACTTGCGCGCAGGGGATTGAGCATTATCACAAAGCTGATGGCTAGCACACACCCACAAAAAAAAAAATACAGAATTGTATAAACTTATAATTAATAAAAAAAAGTGAAAAGTTGAAATATGATTATGAATTTACGTTAGTGGCATATTCAATGATTATCGAGGCTGTTTCATTTAGTGCCCTTGAGACTTATTTTGGCTTTAAGCGAATAATTTAAATGCAGTTTTGATAAAATTAAATAAGCACAACATAATTTAATCTGGAATTAAAGGTAGGCGTACACGTTTTATTAGTGCGTAACTTGGACGCGCCAAGATTATGCAACGGTACTCGGTTAGTCTTGTAAATAATTAAATAAATAAATAAATTATTATTTATTATTTATTTATTCTTTAAATAATTTGAAAATTAAAACTAAAAATATGAAAAAAATTGGAAAAAACATTAAAAATATTGGAAAAAAATTATTTTGAAAATTTAAAATAAAAGTGAAAATAAATCTTTTTTTCCAATATTTCATTTTTTCAAAATATTTTTTGTTTTTAATTTTTTTTTTCAAATTTTAAAAATATATTTTTATTTCATTATGCGTATTGATGATTGTCTAAAAAGGAATGTACGTATTAATAACCAATAAATTATTAATTAATAATATTAATATATTTTATATATTTAAAAATTTTAAAAATATTTTGAATAATAGTAAACTGAAATGTGTCATACTATGTGCCATTGTTCTAATACAAACTTAACACTATGATTACAATAAAATATACATTTATTATTATAGTGTATATTTTATAAGAAATGAGTGCTATAATCCAATAAAAAAAAAATTATTCAATAATTTATCTTGGTAAAATATTTTTTTTTTCATTTTTTTCTGGATAAATAAATAATTTAGTTATCCTTTACTTTATCTAGATGACATTATTATTATTTATCTTTATCTTTATGTTGATAAAATTATATATCTTTGCTCAACAATAATCATACGTGTCATCATATTTGCTAATCACGAAAGTTGTAATAAGTTGTGAGTTGTATATTGCAAATAGGTAGATAAGATCGCGTTACTATCTTCTTAAATACCCAAAATAAGCACAATAACGTTAAAATAAGCACTTTTCTGCAAAATCTATGAAATATACACATTCAAATTTTAGATTTGGTATCAGGCATTGAGAAATAAATTTATTTCGCACTCTGCTACATTTTACAATAAATAAAAAAAGAATGCATATGCTATAAGTCTCGAACCCTGCCCATAACATAAGATTTATCTGTGAGTAATTTAAGCCTGAAACAAAATTAAAATGGAGCCCAAACTTTAAAAATATTAATTGAAGGTAATATACAGGTAATCCATTATAGATAATAATTGTACCAAACATAATGCCTGAGAGGATAATAATTGTAGCAAGTTGACAATACTGTTTAAACTGTTCAAATATAAAGAAATTTATACCAAAAAAAGTAACGTATACGCGTACCTCCACAGTGTGGTTTAAATAATTTTGCAAGTAAGCCTAAAACATAACGTAACAGTTTCTTTTAGTCAAAGCATATTACGTATGAGTTAATTAATTATATTTTCATTTTAACTTAATTTTTCCCAATATAAAATCCAATGAATTTAAAATATACCTAATTTGTTTTGTCCTTATTTTACAAAAAAAAATATTGATAGATTATAGAAAATAGAAAATATTATTATTAATAATATTTTTATTGAAATATGTAAAAAAAAATCAAAATATGTAATAACCGCTTAACAGCAAAAAAAAAGTACCAAAAGTAAGTATAAAAATCTTATTTCTATCTAATTAATAATTATTAAAACATTGCGAAACTACATAATATTCTATAAGATTTAAAAACGTAAAATGGCGGCGATTTGGTCGTAAAATGTTTTTGTATTGACTGAATGAACGTTCCACATCTACTGACGTACACGTAATGATAGCATACCGATTTTTCACAACATTTACAGTATAAAACTTTCCCATTACTTTGAAATGTTTCATTCGGAAATTCTTTTAAATATGAGGCTGCCTTATTATTGATTGAACTTACAACTTTAGGCATTCTAAACAATTTTATGAAAAAAACAACAAAATTTCGATGTAGATATGAGGAAAAAACGATGCAAATAATTACACCCGCCAGAACAGTAACTATAGACATACACAGAAGACTGAAGACCATAACATTGAATAAACACGTTACCTACATACTTGTCCACAGTGTATAATACGATAGCAGTGTATAAAGTACGTAAGTCCATTTAGAGAACGTAGATAATGTTTATCGTCATTGAAAATTAAAAATATTATTATTTTAGGCTTTCATCGACAACGTATAATATATAGACCATAGGGTATCTGAATGCCATTAAGATAAGACAAATAATCTTTGACGTCGTTGTAAATTGACGAAAAAAATCAAAAATACCCAAATATTTACGAAATATTCAGTTATTTACAAAATATGTGAATATATGTATTTTTACCCAAATATGTAAAAATATGTCAAATAAAATTGGGCTTATTTTAATAAGAATGATCTGATTCGTGCACATTTTTTATCAGATTAAAAATATCTCATTCCAATAAAAATATGTATTTACAATAAAATCCGTTCCCTAATTATTAATAATATAAAATTATATATTATGTATTCTAAATAGGTACTTGATACATACAAGATACAACTGTACTGTCAAAGTGTTTTGCACTATTTCTGGAGTCTCTATGATCAAATAACTTATTTAAATACTGCTACACAAACTATCATGTGAAACGAGAAAATAATGTATATGCTACAGTATTAATTATAAGTAGAGACCATAGTTCATAAAAAAACATATTTTTGACAAGCGCTTGCTGCTTGATTTGAGTAGAGTAAGAAATCTTTTGCGTTTCATAACCTGTGTAATAAGTCAAAAAAGTTACATTTTATTAAAACTATTTTTTGCATGTTAGTACATATTTTTATCTTAGAGAATACTTCTTGAATCATAGAGGAATATTTTCGAGTTTTTATTTTAGTTTAAATTTTTAGTCACCTGCAATTTCATAATTTTCTGTGATAAATGAATCTCAACAAAAATAATACTCCACCAAACCGTGTAGAAAAACACCAAGTATAAAAAAAACGCCTCTAAAAGATGTGGTATCATTATATAGCTAAGTTTTTAAACTATTGATATCATTCATGTTAAAATAGTCTGATAAATACTCGTAATTGAATTTAGCTTGGTGACTTTGAAACACTTGATAAGCAATATAATTAATAGCACAATTAGTACCTATTTCAGTGATAGTAGACTTTATTATTATGTACCAATACTCATCATGATGCTAATATGCTATAGTATTTTTAAATTGTTAACTTATGTCGCCAAACATGCACTTCTTTGTGAAATTTACAATTAGATGATTGAGTTTTCAAACTTTATTATTTAACTACAAAATTTTTTACGATTTCTCATTTTTTTTTTTTTTTTTGTGAACTGAGTTGCTTCCTGTAATCACACCTGGCTATAGTCTTCGCATGTTGTATTGTCAATATGTTCATTTTAAGGAGCTCTTTTCTTTTTACACTTAACTTAACCTCGTCGGATTGTTTTTCGTCGTAATTCATAAACAAATATGATATTCCCACCAATATTAGGTTAGGTTCACCTTTACAAGTTATTACATTCGTATTTTCTAAAGCTAATTGAGCTTCAATAATATTTTTAGGAATTACTGGAAGAACTTTTCTACGACTGTCATATATAACATTTCTAATTTTATTTATATCGTCATTGGTGAAATTCTCTATAAAAGAACTATTTTGTGTTAATTCTTTTAGTATTATTTTTTTTGGATAAGTATGGGCATCATCTAATGCCTTACGTTTACACGCTGTACTCACAATTTGCCTATTAATTTCGTTTACGTTTGATGGATCGTGGTCGTGTTCAATGGAATCAAGTGCGCTCGTTACTATTCCTGCTGCAGTCGTGTATATCTTCGTTGTACAAATACGTTTAATACAGCGCCAACGAATTAAGCCAGTTGTAATATTTTCCGAACCAAAATTATACTTATAGTTCTTGAAAGCAATCATTTTTTTCCCTCTTTTACTTTCTAAAAACACCACGTCCATTTTAAAATTTAAGTAAAATGATATATCGGCACGAACGAAGGACTCGCGACTGTGCACTGTGCAGGTGCCAGGTACCTATGTGATTTTATTTCGAATATTGTATCCGTACATTCAGTGCAATTATCGATTATGACTTATCTTTATCGACGAGTAATAAGATTATCGCTAAACTAACAGTGGTACTAATTGGGTATAACTGCAATAACACTTTATCGCGGTGAAATCCGAAAGCGCAAATCCAAAATACCTAATATTACTGATATTAGTATATTTTACTGATGGTTATAATTTTAATTTTATAAATTTTTTTTTCTATGTTTTTAATAATATGTTTCAATCGTTTATCGTTTCCGTTTTGTTATCTGGAATGCATTTTGTTGTTTTTTTTATATTAATAGACAGTGGTCACCAAAATGTTTTTTTCGTTTCCTATGAATTATATTTCTTTGGGCGAAAACAAAATCACTCTTTTTTGTGTTTGGGTAAAAAAGGTCATTTGGGCAAAAACCAAAAGGTCGTTTTTGGGCGAAAACCGATTCGCCCGTATGACCACAGACCTGAAAAACTACCCTATAGGCTAAAACCTGTATAGATATTAAGAGATCGTTCTGTATATTTAAGACAATAAGCACGGATCACCCTACTAACCTTATTTACGGAGTACTAACTTTATCATGGAAATTTTGACACAACATAATATTATTGTACACTCCTTTAAAAACATATTATTAATTTATTTTCTAATGTATAAGTATTGCATATTAAATTTAACAAAATAATAAATAATAAAATATTCAAGACATGACATTAATTTTATTTTGCCTATGATTATACAATTTTCAATTATGACAAAAGAAATAAATAATAAACAATGATTTTTTTTTAACATTTTGGGAATATTTCATCAATTTTTTCTGCATATAAACATCATAAGTACTTAAAACGTTTAAGCAGAATAAAAATCCGGACTCTAGTATTTTATAATAAATGAATAATAATTTATAATAATAGTGTAGTTACATATTCACAGAATGTAGCATAATAATATTACCTAGATAAGATAATGGGTATTAATTACAACCTGGGACGCATTAATGATGAATACATGAGCAAAATTATTTTGTGCCCCTGGTGTATTTAAAAATAAAATGTAGGTACCTATGTGAAAGGATGAAAAACTTAAAATCATTTCTTCACTATGTTCATTCAGTATTCTGTATTAATTTTCATTTCATATTTTCATACCAATATAATATAGGTAGGCCCATGGAAATAATTGTCTTAAAATAATTACTTAGAAATGATTCTTTTTGTTTTATTAGTCCTGTAAATTGAAATATTGATTATGTAAAATGTTTGTAGTTATTTTATTAACTAATAAACAGTAATAGTAACGTATATTTGTAGTTATGTATAAATGATGTATTGATCATTAATTTTGAATACGTAACTACCAAATTGATATTTATTATCAATAAAATATAATATTACACATACATACAGTTACTTAAAATAATTAAAACTGCAGAACTACTGTAATTTTAATTACTAACTAAATAGTTGCCTGCGTCAACTCGTTATTGACAGTCTGTTGCGAGTGTCACAATTACCTAAAATAGTTATTTAAACGATTTAATTGTTGTATGTCTGTCGATTGCTTTCTACAATTCCGCATTTTTATCTTGTTGTTGCAGCATATTACGAGTGTATTTAAATTGTTTTTTTTTTGTAATTTTTATTTGCCTTGCGGTTTAAACTAAAATGAGTACCAAATTAAAAAGTGGTTCAGAAAAACGGCGCCTATAAGATCAAAAAATGCTAATCAAAGGCGGTTCTGATCCGAAACAAAAGAAGTTATCATTTTCAAAAGAAGTCGAAATCACAAATGTCAACGCAAACGTTTTCTCTGGTTTTCAAATAGTTAATTATAATTTATTTAGTAATGCTTACCCAGGTCTGTATTTTGCATATAAATTGTTACTTACGTTCTCAATCGCTCAAGTAGGATGTGAGTGTAGTTTTTCAAAACTTAAATATGTTAAAATTTATTTAAGAAATTCAATGTCACAAGAAAATTTAGAAAGTTTTATGTTAATGAGTGTTGAAAAAGAAATTTTAACTGAAATTAACTCTAATGATATGATTGATAAGGTGGTTGCACATAGTGAAATATTAAAAAAAAATTAATATATTAATTTCTACCTAATAAAAAATGTTTTCAGAACTGCAGCATACTATTAATTTTTCAAACAGTATACACAAAATGACAAAATTTGATAAGCGATCGTACTGCAAGCGAAGCGAGTAAAAAATGTTTGGGGCCCTTCCATTTGCGGCCCCCTTGAATTAATTTCCCGGTAACATAGAATAGCCCTATCCACCCCTGGTTAGGACCTTAATAATATTTGAGTATTTGACCAATCAATACTTCTAAGCATCTCATTCTCTATTGACAACAATAAAAGGGAAGCTGTTCCATCATAAGATATGAAGATAAGGTGGATCTTAAATAAGTTTCAATACTTCGAAGTACTGAAAATGATTGTTTACCACTAGTATTGGTGAAAGGCATGCATGAAAATATTTTTTAAATGATAAAAAAAATAATTAAAAACGAGCAAACATAGCAAAACCGATGACAAAATTGCTCCACGTGTCTACATAGTTACATAGTTATAGTGAGTGCACTGAGCGTCTGTGAAGTACAATAATAATTAAGAATAGATATCGGTAAGTTCACGAGAAATAATAATCTTATACACATTAAGTTTATGGGTATACAATATTATTTCCGAAATTTTCGTAATTTTCATATATCAAGTATAATGATTGTAGCACAGACTATTCCAGGGAACCTTTTGATAACTGAATGTCAAATCAAAATTTTTGGTTTGACTTTATTTGTCTTGTGTCAGAAACTTTTCAAACCTTTTTTTAGCTTAAAAAATAATTAATTAAACAATATGAACATGATTTTATTTGTTGTTATATAATATATTTAAACTTTAATAGTCACTATTCTAATATTCTAGATAGTACACCATAATAACGTCCACAATAACATTTTACTGTGCAGCTATAATGCTCGAGAACGTGACCGCAATGATTTATTTTTATCATAATTTTGTTTTAACATTTTAGAAATCTTAAATATGGCTATTGTCTTAATTTTAAGCAGTATTAATAATGTCCATGTATATGTTTTTATTTCTCACACTTTATCCACGTCCGTCTTGTGTTTTGGAGTAGATTCCTAATATATTGACGATGGCTTCTGATTAGTAACGAATTTGATGTTGTTGGTTGTTACTTTGATTAAAAATTGTATATTCTCTGTTTTGTCTCAATAACTAGGGTCCAAACAAATTTGACGAAGTCGCTCTGTATTAAAGATTTCAAGTATAGTTAAATATACTAGATGTATCAAATTTGGATTCAAAAAAATATTATTGTATGTTAAAAAGGATTAACATTTTTTTATGAAAATCTTAACTCAAAATAATTTTCCAATTTTAACATAATATAAACATTCTATGAAATTTACGCTTATCCATAACTTTTTTTTAGAGTTACACTAAAAAATAAAATAGATTTTTTCGAAAACTGTTTTTGATTTTCCAGATGCGTTTGAAAACAATTGGTACATTTTTCACTTTTGACCCCTCAAAATACCAACTAGATTTATCTACCAGAAAATATGCTGTTGAATAATTTTTTAAGCATCTTTACTGTCCCCAGACGTGATGATAGACACAAAAAAAGAACACGTCATTTCAAAATTAATATCTCTTCGCTCAGAGACTAAAACTTTGACATATAGGCCAATACTGCGTTCTGTATAACATGAATAGGTTCGTGTAAAATTAGCATAGAATTAGTTTAAATATTTTGATTATTCTATTGCGTGTTGAATATTATAATATGCGTAATAGCGATAAGTTTTTTTGTAATCTTCGTGAATTACGTTTAATATTTTTGAATTACAATAAAGTATGATAGAATTCACAACTTCAAATTGAAGAAAATCTACTATAAATGATTATTAATGACTGTATCTCACCATTTCTACAGTACAGTATTCAGTTACAAAGTAAAATAAACTAATAAAATAATATTGGTATCTATACTTACCTACAATAATTAACCGGTAAGTAGGAATTTAATGTTATCAAATGTATGGATAACGGAAATTTGTAAAATATAAAGCTACATAGTACAGCTATTAATATATTAGCACAGAATATAATAACTATAATATAATAACTATATAATACAACGGAGTAGTATGACGTATTAGAGAAGTACGGATTCGTGAGTTAAGCATTATAAATAATTTTTATTTTTTAACGTAATTTCTTCGAAAAAAGTCATACTGTTTGTATAATAACATTTTAAACATTTATCAAATTCAAAAAAGTAATAGAATAATTAATGTTATATAATTTCTAATTTTCAACAAATGTGCTCACAACATTAATTGTCTACACAATACATACGTAATATTTTCATTTCGTTTTAATATTTCTAGTTAGGTGGGTGATAAAATGGTTAAGTTGCACCGCTGCACCTTGCACGATGAAATTATATTTTAGAGGTTTTCGAGGGTTGCACAAAATTGTTTATGTACCTACTTTACATAATACTGCTTTATTAAAATGTATGGTTTCGGAAGTGTGAGTGCTGAAGTAACATTAACCTATATACTCTTAATGTCTCTTATGTTCTTCAACTATCTTTATAACATAAGTTACTTTTATCCCTAAATGTAGGCTCACGCATGTCTTTTGTTTCGGCTCACGAAAGTTGAATAATATTTTTTTATTTATACGCCATTGGTTACAGAAAATAAAATACCTAGCCATAATAATATTGGATATAGTTTTTTTCTGAGTTTCCGCCGCAAGTGAATTGCCTACTTAGGAGACTAACTTACACCTATCGTCGGTAAATTGTTCAACTCCCGTTTTTTTGTTTATTAAAATAATTGCTATTGGTTACGTATTATATTAGTAGAAATAGGGCATAGGTATACAATTTTTTTTCAAATATATTCACAAAGAAAATCTTTGACTTGGACAACACTGGGTGGGACAGATAGTAAATAAATAAAACGAGTTTATAATGGTTTTCCAAATAAATCCTCGCCATCTATATTTATATCAAGTTTTCATGAAAAAAAAACATACCATCACGGTACTCAATATTTTTCCTTTACAAAGAAAATCTATGAATCATAAATATGTTTTTATTTATAATCGTAACCATGACAACAAATCGGTAAAAATAAAAAACCTGTATGCCACCCAAAAACATTATGTTTAAAAAAAATGTTACCTAGTCATAATAACTATTTTATTTTCTGTAACCAATGGCAACCCATTCTTTTAAATAAACAAAAAATATTCAAATTTTGTTAACCAGAAACAAAATTCATAGGGAGGACTATGAACCAACATTTAGAGGTTGAATTCTGTGCTTTACTATTCACAACGTTACTCGAGTAGTCAATGGTTTTTTGGAATCATTTCAGTTGGTATAGTTACTAGTTACAGAGATTGCCCTACGGCCTACACACAAACTTATTCAACATTTTAACTCTTTATATAATAGTATAGATATGTGTCTATAGATATAGATGAACATGATTTAACAAAAATACCTGACAAATAAAAATGAAAAAATTGATGAAAGTTAAAGTATGAAAATTACATGGATAGTAAATAATTTAAGATTTACTTATGCTTGAAATCTTCCAAAAATAATATTTAAAAAAAGTTATTGTTTGGAAATAGTTTACTTCAAATAAAATTTTGATATTTTAAAAATTGGAAAATTATACCACTTGACTTAAATAAACGTTTTTACCATCAACATTTTTCTAAAAATTAGTTTTACAAATACGCTGCTTTGAATTTTGCCAAAAAAATTTTATTAAATTAAAAATTTTTATTTTCAATATTAAAAAAAAAAAAAAATGTGAACTGCACTTATAGCATCTATAAATTATATCTTAAATACACAATATTATATTAAAATATCGATTGGAACAAAAGTTATTAAATTTGTCAGGCCACTATGTTTCATCATAATGTTAATAGTAATGTTCGATCCCGATAAAAAATTATTTAGGTTTTATTTATTTTATAGTATCATCATTTGGTGGTTTCTTAAATCACTGCATTTTTTCTTGTGTACTTGTGTTATATGTCTTTTGACCTATATACTTAGCATGTATTATGGTATAGATTTTGTATTTCGACTTTAAATAAAAAAAGAAAAAAGGTTTTATTTATAAAAAAAACTAATAAACTCAAAAATATAACCTTTATAGTAATATAGTAATATATAGTAATATAGTAACCTTCGAATTACTTATTAATATTATTTACTTTTTTAAGTACTTATTTTACTTGAAAAATAATTTTTCCATAATTTTTTTCTTAAGTTACATTTCCAGGTAAGTGGACTGAGTGCCATTACTGAAGTGTGGTTATTAAATATTTAGGAAGATTTAACATCAATAATTCTTATTGGATAACATATTTTGCATTTAATTAAAATATGTGTAACTACCCCTTTTATTTCCTATATAATAAAATACTCAAAAATATTTGTTCTTTTTCTATTGACTATACAATTGTCAATAAAATGACATGGCTAGGTAACAAAAATGTGACATATTATGCTACATCGTTATCGTCGTTACATATTATACGTAATTTAATATTAGAAAAAACATACCTAATCGTATTTTTAATTTTGAATGTTGTGTCTACGTCTGTCGTCTGGAATTGCTGTTGCGATAAACGCGAACTGCGTTGTAATAAAATTGAAGGTTAATTATAGTCCTAAAATTATATTTGTATATTTTTTCTTATTCTGTTAGCGGTTATCCAAGTTGCACACATCATTGTATTAGTTTATTAAAAGAATTTAAACAATTTAATACTCATAACATGTTGCAGAAATATTTTACTTTTATTAGATAGTTTTAAATTTTGGCAATATGGATCGTCTTGATACGGGTGAAATTTCCGAGAATTGCACTTATACAAATTAGGTAACCACTCAATTGTATGGTAAATATCGAGTGTACCTCGCCATTGAGTATGGGTCACTGTAATGGATGTGTTAAATTTGAATTCAATGATAAATCTTTCATCTTTGCATGTACAAAAAACGATTCTCAGCGAAGATGGTATGTCTCTTACATTTCTATATAAGTATATTTTATGTTATTTTAATTAATATTGCTTCTATAGTAATTTATATCAAATAAGTTAGTAACTTACCGTTAAATCATTTTTTTCCCGATACGTTTCATTTGAAAATGTCATCGTGTTAATACAATATTATAATTCAGTACGTTAAAAATTTCAAGGTTCCCTCGAATAATATTTTTAGATTATACAACAAAATAACTAAAATCGTTATTTTTCATTTAAATATTTGAATTCGTTCGAATTTTAATTTATAATGTCTATAAACAAAAAGTACTACCTATTTGAACTACATACATTTTTTATTACTATGTATGAGATTCTGTAGACATTGTTTAGAAAATTGATAGATAAGTACACTATCGGCGAAGACCGAGTATTTTTAAGAATCGCAAAATATCATATGAATTAGTTAAAATATTGCTGATTAGTGATTTATTCATTTCATTTTTTTCCATTCCAATAAAAATGCTTATAATAAAAAAATGTTGAATCGTACTGTAAAAGATTTCAAGACGTGCAAGAGAATTAAAGAATTACAATTTTATAATAATAATTGTAAACGAACATAGCAGATAAGTACACTATCAGCTAAGACCAAGTATACAATACAAATTTATTAAAATATTGCTGATTACTGATTTATTTATTTAATTTTTTTTCCAATTCAATAAAAATGTCTATATTAAAAAATGTTGAATTGTACGATAAATAACTTCATGTAAGTAGAAGAAAATTGAAAAATCACAATAATTTAATAATATTAATTACCTATTTGTTTAGAATACATCAAATGCAATAATTTGTACTGCTAATTATTATCATTCAATTTTTTCAATTTTTTTTCATACCACAGTTATAATTGACTATAATTAACATAAAAAATATAAATAGAAACTAATTTACTCACGGACCACATTTAAGATTGTTTTTACTTATTTTGATCCCGACAGCAACTAGGTATCAATCATTTAGAAGAAACAAGAAGTATTGGTGGAATTTCGGCCAAATCCCTAGACCAAATACTATTGGTGACCCGGATGTATGAGAGGGGCGTACGAATTGCGACCACATTACAATAATTACCACTTCACACTAGCCTATTAGTGAGCACCACGAAGAGGTAGAGGTTTACCGAGCCGTCTTCGAAAAATGTGTTGTTTTTTTATTAAGTTAAAAAAGATATTTTGTTTTTTTCCGACGAGTGGGTTTGTCGACTCTTTTTATATTTTAGATTATTGGTGCCACAAAATAAAATAAATAATAGTCCGAAATATCAGGTAATAAATTATAGAATAAAATTATTTCTAACATGATTTTGCAATACAATTTTCGAGATAAAACCTTCGTTTCCATGCTGCTATTAAGTGTAATAACTAGTAATAATTATGTGCCCTATAATACTATTAATATGTATGCAGTTATGGCCTAGAAATATACTCTAAAATTAAACCATAATAAATTCTAACATATTATTTTTAATTAAAAGATTGTTTATATTTTATATTATTTAAACTACAAATTATTTAAATTAATGATAAAAAAGCTGTGATGATGTTTTGTATTTGAATTTGTTTTCATCTGAAAACCAAACAAATATGCTCGGTATACACATTACAACCCGCAGGCTACAGAATTCCGATATTCATACGTCTTGAACAATTATTATTATGTGAGTCTCGATTCGGTGAGTTGAAAACAACTTAAAAAATTACGAAATTCTAAATACAGGTACTCTAAAAATGAAAACATTCTAAAATATGCAAAATAAAGTGTTGCATACCGAATCGTTAGGTTGTATGAAACAATTTTTGGTACACCAACTTACATAGACATTTTGTTTTACCCGCCAATAAAAACATGAAAATGAGTACAAATCGATAATCAGTGATAGTTATTCTGGCCGCAACTCACCTACAACAGGTATAAGGTTATCTAGACATTGGAATTCGACGGTCTGAACCATAGGCGTGCGCAGACTGTTCGCAGAGTATGCGGTTGATAAAATGTGCCCCCCACGATATAAATGCCTCTTAAATTAATTTGCATGACTGCACGGTGTACTTTTGCACCAAATTTTTTTTTAAAACGCCTTCTTTAGCCTGCCAACAATAAATATAAGCGCCGATATACCAAAGTGTTTCATATTATTTATTTATTCATTTTTAATTTTTTTTAGTATTTAAAAAAATGTATTGTACTAATGTGTCTTATTTCAAAAAAATATTCAATGTGATCCGAAAATATTATAATTGATCGACAACCAAAACAAAAATGAAAACAAAAACAATATCATCCATATCATGTAGTATACCATTATTTTTTCTTAAAATTTACAAGCTATATAGTGCGTGAGAATGAGTGTATGGCGGCCAGCCCTCGATAGTAGCCAAAAGTACATATGGATCAGTCTACTTATCAGTCTGGGCAATGACGCAATATTAAGAATGTTTGCCGCAGACACGTCTTGGTAAACAGCTATACTCGGCTTGTAGCACACAACAATAACATTTTAATTATGCTTTAACACTGTATAGTCCAGCGAGAAAACCCGCCGTTTTTACTCATGTAATTATTTACTCCGAGGCCTGATCAGCTTCCTCCAAGATACACCTAACCTATAACCATCGCCCGTAGTTTTTTGGGAATTTATAATATTATCTACTCGTTATATTTTGGTAGTAAGAAATCTCATAAATATAAAATAATAAAACTGACATCATATTAAATAAATTATACAAATATCCTTTAGTCTTTGTCCCCACTTAACACCCCCCCCCCCCCAAAAAAAGGTGACTATGTGGCCCGTTAATGATTTGAAACGGCCTGTGAAAATGTTGGCACCAACAATAAAAAAGTTGAAATGACGCCCCTGATTGAGGTAGGTTAAAGGGTAACAAAAAGCCAATGCAACAAGAATACACAACAAAAATTGTTTTACTTTAAAAAAACACTTTACAAAATAGTCATATGAAGAAAGGATTGAATCCCAATATTCATGTAGGTGCATATAAACCATAACAAATTACAGTTAATAAATAGAAAATAAAATAGTAAAATATAAAGAAATTATTGCATTATATTGCAATATATTTCAATGAAAACGTTGTTTCAAAATGTTTAATTTCTTAGATTCTTTAAACTTAATTTTATTTTTTGACTCATAACAAAAAATCTTGTAAGTATGAAAAATTCAAATCTGTTTAACTTCAATTTTTTTTTTATCGATAACTTATGAACATACCCATAGAATTCATGTCACTGAAGCATGTCTTTGTGTTTCAAATAGTGTTCAAAATAATTTTGTACAATACTTTTTAGAAGTAATTTTAATTATAAATTAAATTCAATAATTTTAACATATTTTGTTATTATTTGATTGTTTACTCTGCCATTATAAATTATAATCAAATTTACCAAAATTTAAAAAAATTACAAATATTAAAACAATAAAATTGTAAAATATTACATTCAAAACTTCCAACAAAGTACATGGTAAATATGTTAGTCATGGCCATATAGGTACTAATAAATTTATATCATCTAAAAAAAAAAAACAAGTTGAATCATTAAATTTTGTTAATAAATAGAATATAATACAGTAGAACTCCGACTACCCGGACTAATTAATGTCAAGGGTGGTCCGAATGAGCAAATATCCGGACGATTGGCGTATGATATATCAAAAGTTATATAATTGTATGAATATATTGTTTGTATATATTTATTATTCATTTATATGTAATATTATTTAAAATTCGTAAACATAAACAAATAATTTTATTATATATTTAACCAAAACAAAATAAGCCTTAATTACTGGTGTTCGATTCTTCTTGCCTCTCAAACCATTTAAACGCCAAATCCAATGCATCAAAAGCTTCAGAATTATTAATGTACCTGCGTCGGAATGATGGATATTATTAAGAATAATATATACCTATTCTTTATCTAATCTAAAAACGATTATGAAACACGTGTATGAATAACGGCATGTGCCGTTTTTTTTTCTCGTCCGGTTAATTGGACGTCCGGATGATTGGCGTTCGGATAATCGGAGTTCTACTGTATACAACTTAACCAATAGTATTTTAATTCACATATATATATACTTTATAACTAATTATAGTAATACACCTTTAGAGTTTTATTTAAATAAATAAATATTTTTGTAATAATGATGCAGATGTTGGTGAATATTTATCTAAATATATCTGATGAAATACTATGATTGTCTAAGCGTGTAACCTTCAACCATCATACAAAATCGCATCAAATCGATTACCCAGTACCCACCAAATAATAGTACGTACTTTAAGGAGCAATTTATTGCTTGAAAATTATCCCTTCAACACATCACTGTGTGAGTAAAACGGACCTAATACATAATAAACATGATAAATTAACAATCAAAATTGTTGAAAAATATGTATTTCTTTATTTTATTCATCATATAAAATCATATAATCTATAGGGTGGTAACAATTTACAAAATTCAAATTAAAAGTGTGCCAGTAAATAGTGGCGCTGACAATAGGTAGACAAGGATAGCGAAGGTCAGCGACCGCTACCCTAACTTTTCCATGAAAAAATCATGATTTTGGTTCTAGAAATATAATAATAAAATAGTTATAAATTATGTTTATTTTTTAGGAGTGTTTGAAAACTTATTGAAAGACGCTGAAGTCACTTTAATTGATGAACTCGATGGTCCACAGTTCCACACTATTGTGTTGATGTCAGGTTCAATACACAAGCATTTGTTGGATTCGTCAGCCTATAAAATCAAAACATTTGAAATTATCTGGGAGGTAAAGGATTACCCATTCACCCTAGTAACATTATCATGTGATTTATTGTGATTACATAATAATAATATGGTGCAATAGATATTAAGTCTTATGAAATGATCCATAGGAAGTCACGACCACGGAACAAGGACAGTGTAATATAAATTATAATACCAGTATTGGACAGTTTCTCTTCGTCTACACATGTACTGCTATCCACAAACGACTAAGTTCAGTGCACGAATACTTGGAACAAGCTGGTGACGGTCATGGTCAAATAATAGTGACTCAAATGACTTCAACGAGTGTGCGACTTCTTACTTTTGATACTTAAACCAAACCTTTATTCAAAAGAATACTAATACTGTTTATATGAATACCTACAAACTTTTTTTTTGTCTAACTCAAAAACATGTAACCGTAGATACTTTAAATCTTCACGAAATGTTTATATGATTATATTGCCCATACATGACAAGATTTTAAAAATATTTTGAAATTTATTAAACTTACAGCAATAAAATATTTCATAGTGTTTTTAAGTTGTTTTTTTCGATAAACCAAAAATAATTTTTGAAAATTATTAAAATACTTGAAAATGTAAAGGATTTCTTATCAGTATTGTCATAAAAAAAATTTAAAAATTGTATTAATACAAAAGCCCAATTTTTCTTAAAAGTTGTTTAAGTTGAAATTTTTATAAAACTCATCCAAATCACATATAGGTACGTTTATTTATAAATATACAAATTATTTTGTTGTTAAATATTTAAAAGATGTTTTTTTAAAACATCGGATTGAAAATTTAAAACAAGGTTTCTCGTAATAGTAGTTAATACTGTAACCAAAAAAATCAAACAAATTTATAAACACAGCATTTTTTAAATAGATATTAAGTTCAAATACTTTGATATTTTAAGTATTAAAAATAATTTAAAACAATACATTAAAAAAAAAAAGTAACCACTATGGTATTTCCATAGTGTAAACAGTAAACCGAAAACTGCATAAATATAATAAGCAACATTTTTGACTAATATTATCTTTAATACTATCTTTTTTTATACATTTTAATATTCTTTAATTATTGCAAGATGATGGTTATAATAATTAATCATTCATATTTTGTACCTATTTTGTGATAATAACAGACACATTTGAACATTTCTAAGTTTCTTATCAATCAATAATGTTTTTTATAATGCTCGTTGTAAACGAAGACTCATATTAGTTAACCCAATTAATTATTTAATTTAATAATTTACATTTGAAAAAAAGGGATTTTTAATTTAAATTTCAAGCTGTAAAAAAAACTAAATTCTAACTTTTAGCTTCATTAAGTTTTATATTTAAGTCTCTTAAATTTAACTAATTGACAAAATTAATGACTTGCTTAACTTGTCTTATGTATCATAAATTCAGAGCAAAAACTCTTTTTTTAGCTCTAGTGTAACCTACCATTGTCTCGGTGCACAGGTCAGGTAGAACAACCTTTTTGAAAAAAATTTATTTTTAATTTTTATTAAATTTTTAAATTTTTTAACAAAAATAATAATAATAAATTAAATATTTTTCATAAACATAATATTATTATATGAAAACTAGCTTTTAGTGGTTACTGGTTTGAACTTTTATAGTTATTACTATTTTATATATTATTACGGTCTAAACGGACTTTCCAATCAATATGTAACTATGGATTACAAGCGAGACACTATATCCAGCGCGACGGTAGTGGCGCGAAACTAAGTAAAAAAAAAAAACGGAGTAAAAATAGCGAAATAGCCACTAACGTATAATAACAGGACACCGAGTTTTAACATTGAAAAATCGTCCTAATTTATGTCAATTCTTTGCCAACATCTACAGGGCAAACGGCTGAACATATAAAGTAGTATGAAGTATCAATCGATCAGAAATATTGTGCAGATGGGAACAGAAGAATTCGCTAGCAGATTGGTATGATAGTTAGTAAGTTATAAGCAAAAATGTTAAAGTACTTTTAAGACCGATTTTGCGTACGGAAGAGTGGGGATAAGCGATGAGTCGATGTACTACGACGATGCACAAACGATATTATTACTCCAAGGTGACAGCTGACAATATTGCAAAAACAAACAACAAACCATTTCGTAATTTGCAGTTTGCACTCGATTGTTCGCGACGTGTTCATACTTATATTATTATATTACTAAGTAACGTTTTACGTGCAGTAAGAGAGATTTGGCGTTGATCGTTTCGGCATATCGTTTTCTTACAATTATAATAATAACAATTATTATTTTTATTTGTATACTCTGCAAGTGCGTTAGTTACGGAAGAATTTGGGGGCTGTTTCGACAACCTAACAATTTAACTTTCTTTATTTTACTCAGTTTCTTAATAATACCTTAACAATGGCTTTTACTTGTAAAAAAGATACAAAAAAAAAGGAAAATTAGGTATGACAAGGAGAAGGAGCGTATTTCGTTAGAAAAAAAAATGATCAAAAAAATATGATTAAAAATACATCAACATCGACATTGAAAATAGTTGATATCACACCAAAAACACTTCGTTATAACTCCGTGTAAAAAAAAGCTTAGTTAAAAAAAAAAAAAATTAATAATGATTAAAGCTTTAAAAGACGTGATATAATATGGAAATTAAGTAAAATGACATTTTATAATATAACAAATACCTATGATGACAAATAAGATCAATTGTAATGTTAAATACTTAGTCAACATATTATGTTTAACTATTTGGCAGGACGTAGAAGTATACTTAAATAAATACAATTAAGTTACCTCTACAGTATTTACAGTAATTAATAATGTATCAACAATATGTTGACTAAGTATTTAACATAACAATTGATCTTATTTGTCATCATAGGTATTCGTTATATTATAAAATGTCATTTTACTTAATTTCCATATTATATCACGTCTTTTAAAGCTTTAATCAATATTATTTTTTTTTTTTTTTAACTTAGCTTTTTTTACACGGAGTTATAACGAAGTGTTTTTGGTGTGATGTAAGACAACATCTCACATAGCATGATGCAGCTAATCATGTTCACACTACAGTGATTAGATTTAGGTGCCCGATTAATATAGATAATCCACTTTTCAGGCATGACTCATACAATTAGTGACACCAGAATTGTCTAACAAGTAACATTCATTAGTACTTACATTATTTTGGTGTGGTCTGCAGTTTTATTAAAATGGAAAATGAACTTATTATATCAACAATGCTAAGTGAAAAAGGTGAAACATTAAAAGTTTTAATGATTTTAAATTTTGATATCACAAAAGTTATTCGAATGGAGATATTAGATAGAAATGCACAAATAAAAACTGCAGAGCTTTTTCACGAATATATACACAAGATAAACTGAAGGTTAATGTCAGTGGTTTAATTCACATTCACGAAAAACTAGAATTAAAAATTCTAAATCGCCAAAAGTTTAGCAATCGTTTAAAACGGAAAGCAATTACAGACGTATCAGAATGACCTAGTAAATTATTTCATAGACAATTAAAAGAAGAAAACTTGTCCACACTAACATTAACTGATGTTACGTAGAAAATAATATGCATTATGCACGCACAACAAGTTACTCTCAAATACCAAAAGCTATAAGTGATGTTCTTTCTGTTTTAAAATTCTATGGAAATTAAAACTACAGACAACGAACAATTTATACTATTTAATGACTCGAACACTGGCATTATAGTTATGTTCTCATGTCAAACTAACTTAAGCTTTTTTAGCAAAATAAGTGTATTTTATGTAGGTGGAACTTTTAAGTATTGCACTAAATTTTTCTGTCAGTTATTCACAATTCATGGATTACAAAATGGTTTTTATATTCCACTTGTATTTTTTTTATTAAAAGATAAACAAACATTGAGTTACTTTAAGGCATTTAAAGCAATTAATCACGAAATAACCAAAATAAATCCCTCATATTCTCCAAAAATAATTTACGTGGATTTTGAAAAGGCAATACACAATGCAGTTAATAGAACATGGCCAAAAACCTTAGAGGAGGTTGTCGATTTCATCTCCGCCAGTCTTGGTAGAGAAAAATACAAGAACTACGCTTGGCTTCAGTCCATATCCAAAATAATGAAATACTCAAGTACTTAGCATTGACGTTTAGGAACCACACGAAGTTGTTTTTCCTATGATATTATGATTTCACAGTTTCAATTTTTTATAAAACCTGACAGGTATCTTTATTATTTCAATATCACTTTAGGAATCACTCAACAATAGATAAAAAGGTAACATGAATTGGGTCCGGGTCGCAAAAAGATTCGTTTACCAGTTTTGGTACGCAATTGGAGTGCGTCCCATTTTCTACACATAATAATATAATTACCAAAGGCCTAGTTACCGAGGGTCATTAAATAATATAATTCACCCCCAATAATTAAATAATAATAATAATTGTACATTCCTACAATAAAGCTCTATCAAAAGATTTTTAAATTTAGATTTCCTAACACCTATTTTGTAATTATTAAGGTTTCTTTTGGAATGTATATTGACTATTTAGTATAAATTATATAAATTATAAACTGCTACAATATTATTGTTATTATTGAATCAACAGTTTTAGTTAGCACAGTTTAATCAGCACTCTGTTTTTTTCGTAGGTGTCAAAAATTTGTTGTAACCCTTTTGGTGAAAATGTGATAAATATTTATTGAATTAACCAGTTATTGTAAAAAGCATTTATTTTATTTTCGCAAAAAAAAACTCGAAAAATATTTATGAAGATTAACGACAAAGTAGTGAAGCTAACTACGTATATGTATATATTTTTTGCTATATTTCAATAATACAATTTCCTAATTAATCAATTTATGATCATTAAATAAAAATCGTATGTTATTGAAAAAATTGAAGTAAAAACAGCTATTACTTTGTTTGGTATTTGTTTGAGCTGTACGTATGATTTACGATATACATATATATATATTTAGTATATTTTAAATCGTACCCATGTGGCTCAAACAAATACCTAACAAAGTAATTACTACTTTTACTTCAATTTTTTCAATTACACACGATTTTTATTTAATGATCATGAATTGATTAATTATGTTGGGTAATAAAATGCATATGATAAACATTAGAGATAAAGACGTTATCACTTTCATATACAGCTGAATGGTTAACATTTGGCACGGATAAAAATACCTAAAAACTGTTGAATAAAATATATTAAAAACAATATTTCTTGATAAAATATTTTGAATTTCCTGATTTACACTAACAGATCTTACAGTACAATGTATTAATACATGCACTAAAAATTTATAAAATTACCTGAAAATGCTAAAAAAAATTATATAAAAATGGAAAAACATTGCGAAAAATGCAACAAAAAAATTTAACCTTTACAGTATTTGTTAAATGAAATCAATTATGCACTTGGAATGAATTTTCAAATAAAAGTAATCCACTAACATTGAAATTTAGGACCTACATTTAAAAATAATAAATTATATTATAATTTATAATTTTAATTTTAAGTGCAATAATTTCAATATTTTTAGTTGATAGTATATCTACAATCTAAGTTGGGTGTTATTATGTGGTATGGTTAAAGTAAGGTCAGTACACCGTCAGTACAAAGTGTGTTGACATTATAGTACAGTATTTATAATTTAACATAAATATTTATGAGTCAGAATGTGGGCCGATAGGTTCGTGGTGATCACAGCAGTAGTATTGTGCTGCAATGGTGGGATACTGACCGAAAGTGTAAGATATGAAAAACTATAAATTTGTATACCAGAGCTGTATTATTTTGTGTAGAACATTATCTATTGGTACTGCTAGTACGCTATTAGTCTCAGATTTCTTTTCCACTCAGTATAATCGGTTTAGTTATTAATATTAATTCGTAGTTGTCACTCGTCAGCTTTGGAGTCTGTTCTGTAACAATTAACCTGATTCGCATCTTTTTTCGTTTCGTACAACTCCTATTTTGACTTGAAAACATCGCTTATTAGGCACACTGTAGTATAGGTACTTACCCAGCAGCGTACCTACCGCATAATATCTCCATCCGTTATCTATATCAAGGCGACACAGTGTCTGCTGCATATATACAGAGTACTAGCAGTTCCTAGTAAGTAATGTTTTTTTTAAATAATTAAATATATTTCATACAAAAAATTGATTGGTATTCAATACATTAAGTAGAAATATTAAACTCATACTTTATTCGTAGAAAAGTATAAATAATTGAGAAAATAATAATAACGATATGATATACAAATTACTTAACCATTATTATTTCCTAAAATAAAATCACTTGAATGTATACACATATTTATGATACATATGGAATTGTGTATAAAGGGTGATTGTCTCAACAGAAATTAACTACTGAATATCACAAAAAGTATAAACGGTGTTAAAAATATTTTTCTTTACATAATTTAAACCACCAAGTGGCCAATACCTATAGTAAATTATGATTTTGTGTGTGTTCTCTGAGCCATTTTTGTGGTTTCCTATTTAAACAACAAGTCCATACATCACAACAATTTTAAATATTTTATCTGTAGTTGAAAATTTGATACTTTTTATATAACAATGTAGACATTTAAAAAATAAACAGTAAAAAATAATATTTAAAAAAAGGATACAGATGTGATAAGGATTTTTTATTTTTGGTTATGTCTCAGCTTAAATATTTTACTAAACACAAATCTGGAAAGTCGCTCTGCTGTGTATTTAGTAGGTAGTAAGTGTCGAGTGTACCTCTTTGTTGTGTAGATATGTCACTGTCATAGATGATTTCATATATAGTGGTGTAAACATTCAAGTTCTTACAAATTATTTTTCGTTTAAATATCGAATTTTATCAAAATATCAACTTCAAACTTGTTTTACGAATATTGTTCAACCTATTTATTTTTTATTTTTAGAAACCACTCCAAAAATCATTCTTCTTTGAGTGATAACTGGGGCGTATAGTTTTGAACTAACCACGAGATAGTCAAGATTATCGTCCGATGTACACGATGTTTGGCAACGCAGATCCGATGCAACAGAACGCAAACTCGTTCGAAGCAGAAAATGCCCAACACAATTTATTGCTTCTGGTAAACCTGGTGATCAAAGTGAATGACTTAATAAGTAGACAACATGTTGACAAAAAATCTTCAATGGTATTTAAAAAACTGTTTGAAATCATTTGCAATGCTTGGGAAGAGCAGACCTACAAGCTCAGCAATGCCTTGTGGAACACGTTCAAACATTGTGGTGGAACAGATTTGTTGATTAAAAATAATTGTGCGTCCGAATATGAAATCGTACAATTTTCGAGCGATAGACTTGTGGAAAAAAGCCAAACAGAAACTAACGACTACATATTGAAAAACGTAGAAGAAAAATTCTTGCGCATAGTACCTAAAGACAAGACTCAAGTTAGCTCGCTCGATATATTTAAGTTTAATTTCAGTAAGTTTTATTATATTTTAAACATTCATAAATACTCATTTATCTTTCTTAACGAAAATTCAAAGCTCAGTGCTAAAAAAAAATTATTGTATTTTTCAGGAATCTTTGAAAACTTATTCAAACAATCCGATATCACTTTCATTGACCCCAACGAACTCGTTGGTTTGGGCGTACTTCTCGACGAGTGGCGACGACGAGATTTCGTGTCTCTGAAACAAACCCTCAATGCACTATTCAACTTATGGAGGCCGCATGGATGCCCAAAACACAAAAATTGTATGATAAAGCATAACATACACACTCGGTTTTTCACATTGATGTTTAAGACTGAAGACAATGTCAAGAATTACATTGCCATTTTGGTTACCGATAATGAAATCAGGACAGCAATAATTAAACGTAAAATACCGACGGAAATATTCAAGTTTAGTGTAGCCAATGTCCGTTGCCAAAGCCAAATTTGCATGGAAAAATGCACTCCTGTTTTTAATTCCAATAGCGAGGAAACGTCAAAAGCGTCTAAAGCCAGAATCAAAAAGCAGCTTGATAAGACAAGTATATTCGGAGCCATAAACGTTATCAAACCACTGGAGAAGGTGATCGTTAATAACACAGCATCCGAATTAAGGGATCAATCAAGTCGGTTGACTGTCGAAGAAGTGCCTAATAACAGGCTCAACATGTGTGTTCACCAATGGTCCGCGGAGGAAGTCCATAGATGGTTCAAGCCAATTGGGCTTACCGAGTTTGCGGATAATTTATTGAAAAATCGAGTCGATGGTGATCTACTATTGCGTTTAACCATAGACGAATTGAGAAACGAAATCGGAATACTCAACGGAATAATGAAAAAAAGGTTTGTATAAGTATACACTTAGAGAACTGACTGTTTAAAATACCTTATCCAAATGTATTGTGGTGTTACGCATGCGCTGCGTCTTCGTCCTGTGACTGTCGAGTACCAACGCTTGCAAATGAGAAACAGTGGGGGGAACCAAAGTGTGAGGTTGCAGAGTGGAAATGGAAGTCGACGACTGATTTTTGTCGGACCACGCCCCGTTTTCTCCCTGAACGGACTTCAGTTCGGAAGTTAACCAATTGCGCTTAAAATGATACTATACTTCTTACGCTAGGTCATTTTCTAGGTTGATAAACTCCGTGCCATTAGAGAACGCATACGGCTCGCGCATCCGAATGATCGCCTTTCTTTCATTTTGAGGTCACATGTCGGCGTCTCCCTAGTGGTACTGTCATTTGCAACGTTTATAATATTATAAAAAAGCGTATTGATAAATAGGTTTTTTTCAGATTCAATAAAAAAAAAATTACAAACCTAGGTACATTAAACATGTCCAATGATCGCCAATATTAATAATATTAGTACATTTTTAATCTATACCTATAATAATACACATAAATATATTATGTAATTACAATTTAATAATATTATTCTATACTCTGTTCAGAATAAGAAAACACCGGGGAGGCGGACGAAGACTGCTTCTAGTTTGAGCATTCGCCCCACTCTCCACAACAGACCATTGCCGTCGACACCTCGCACTCTGCCTACACCGCTCACCATGCCGTATGCGCGAGTGCGGTGCGTTCTTATTCTGAACAGAGTATATATTACAGTATACTACTTTTAATATAATATTTAATTGTAAACAGTATATAAGGATCATAAAATATAAGCAGCGCAATTGGTACACTTACTTTAAAATACAAATTTGGATTTAGGCGCAATTGGTGCATGCCCTATAGCTCGACTCACTTCCTTTATTATGTCATATAAGTTCATAGATGTTTTCATACACCGATTAAGAGTTTATAGTTTTCTCTTCAGTCTTTATTGCTCTTAAAATTTGTATTTCTTGTATTATCGCTTATTAAATTACTTCATTATTCGCTGTAATACATGTAGGTATTACGCAGGTCATAGTTATTAACAATATGAATAGCTAAAAATTAAAAAGTTATTTTTTTATACTTTGTTATAATATAGGTAGGGAATTCGAATTTTTTCGTTATCTCTCGTTCCGCTGCTATTACGTTTAATTTTAAAATAATAACTTTTTTTAATACCGAATACCTATTTAAGATTTCGCTACTATGTTTTGTACTTCTTGGAGGACGCTCACATAATTTATAATTTATAAACTTAATATATTTGTAAGCAACTAACAATTAAATTAAGAAATTAAAAATGTTCTATAATACATCGATTTCCCATAAACATGTAATTATTTTTATATTTTCTAGATTTGTAAGGGAGCTAAACAATTTAAAACAATCAGCGGATTACAGTAGTATTGACACAACAGATTTAAACTCGTTTCTAAAATCAATCAATTTGGAGTATTCAGTGTACACGTATCCTATGTTGATTGCTGGGGTCACTAGAGATTCAATGAGGTATAATAAATTCCATCATTGCAATTTCGACCTTAAAAGATATACCAAATTAATCATACATTTTTGTTTTTGTAAATCATTCACAGTATAAATTAACATTTATCATCAAATAAATTTAAACAATTATTGTTTTAAATAATAAATTGACATTAATTTAGGTTTGTAACTGATGACCAACTCAAAAATGACTGTGGAATTTCAAACGGTGTTCACCGAAGTTGTATAATAACCTCGATCAAGGGTAAATTATTGTTTTAAAGAATTAGATTATTATTATTATGCATTAAATTAAAAAACATTGTACAGAAATGCCGGCGGTGTACGTAGAAAACATAAACAAACATTGTAGCCTCAGCGTGTACATCAGTTACAACCGATCCACCGATTCACTGCTGGCTAGGTAAATAACTCCTATCCTATGTAAAATTAAAATATGTTTCATACAAAAATCGTTAAAATAACAACACTGACTTATTACAGCTTAATTAAAGTACACTTGAAAATTCGAGGTTACAATAATGTGTTCCTCGACGTGAAACGTTCGAATGACGCCGAATCTCGCAATAATGTATTGCAGACCATAAGACAGACACAAAACTTTATAGTTGTGTTGACGCCAGGTTCATTAGACAAGCAGCTGATGAATTCGCCAGCCCGTGATATCGAACATTTTGATGTTATTCGCGAGGTAAATGATCCCCTCGCACAGACGTTGCACCACCATGCCATTATATTATAATATGGTACAAGATATTAAGAGAATTAGTTTACTGTCCTATAGGAAGTCACAACCGCGAGAGAAGGCCAGTGCAATATAATACCAGTATTGGACAAAAATTTCTCTTGGCCTCCGCCTGCACTGATACCAGACGACATGAAACACTTGTGCGAATTCAACTCGATAAGATGGGTGCACGATTATCAGGATGCGTGCGTGGACAAGTTGGAGACGTTTATGAACCAATTTTAGCGACTCAAATAACCCTATACTATCGGTACATAGACCATAACAAAATTAATACCCATATGCATTAAAATGTATATAATATTGTTATGGTAATCTACTGGTACCTATACTTATAATTACAACTTTTTTTAATTATTATTGTGCTTATTTTTATTAGTTCATTTTCGATTATATACTCATAAATCTTAAATAAACTTAGTACTGACACCGATAACATTAAGAGGATATCACCGCAATATTTGTTTTCTCTCTCAGACTCGCGAGCAACATAGACAAAACGCAATCACCTGAAATCTTTTTTTCGTGTGTTTTGAGTAACCTTAGATTAAAATCATCTATAACAAAAATTATAAAGAATACAATTTATGAGGTTATGACGTATCTGTTTTATATTTGTGTTAGTATTTGACTTTGTATTCGGCTTGAATGAGTGATTTTCTGTTAAGATTATTCAAAAACATAAAAAAAAAAGATTCGTCGTAAATGCGTTTTATCTACGTCGCGCGCGGGCCAGATAGAGAAAACAAATAGTGCTCTGATATCCTCTTAATTAGAATTAATTGAGCACTGACACCGATAACAATAATTAGAATTACACTTATTGTTATATTACGCATTTACCTATATTATATTATTATTAAATAAACTGTTTGAACAGTATAATTTTATGTTTACAATAAATTAATTAGAAACGCGGCCAAGTCAAATGTGAAGTTAGTATTGATTGTTATAGACATGATTTTATGATAATAATGTATTCTGTGCAGTACATAATGATTAAATGATTTTTGATAAAACTATTTTATGAATGATTTCAAATATATACTCTGTAAATACAATTTATATTAATATGTTTATATTAAAAATAAATTTTATTGGTGATTTAGTAATTGTTTTATTTTATCTATTGAAATTCCGATCAACTACAGATATTCAAACAAACATTTTTTTTTTGAAAGCAAACCATTAATTCTGCTATTAATTATTATATAGCTTAATAGTGAACATATTATATAGCATTGTAAAATAATAATTAAAATTAAAAGTACAATTTATAACATCTGATTTACTTTAACAAACTGTTTAATGTATATTTTTAATTTTGTATTTTGATTAAAGTTAAAAAGCATTTATTTAAATTTTGTTCATAACAATTCTGTTTTGGAATGTAGTTTTTATGTACAATAATTTTATTTGAGTACCTACATTGCATTTTGTATTTTAAAAAAGTGATAGATTTTATCAATCCCTGCTATTAGATTACAACGTTATCAAGCCAACTATCGTACTACACCTATGACTAAGACTATATACAAATATAGTTAAGTTTTTTTTTTTAATCATAAATTAATTTCAAACAATAAACTTATACTGAACTATCTATTACACTCTATCGGTTATTTTATGGAGTTAAAACGGTTTGAATTCTAGATAAGATCGTTTTTTTATTACTGATAGCCGATAAGTTGAGTCAAATTATACTTGGAAATCGGTGAAAACATCGACATTTAAAAAGTTGCCAACTAAGAACCGCAACGCTGTACAGTATGTGTCTAGAAAAGTCATAGTAATGGATGTGTTACATTTGAATTCAGTGGTATAAATTATTTTATACATATTTTGTATATTAAAAATGAGTCTATATTACCCACTAAGCACATTTCATGATATTATTTCTATGCAATAATTCAAATGAATTTTATAATTCAATTCAATTATTTCATTTCTATTCATTCCCTAACCTAGCCAACCAAATAAATCACATTATAGTAAAAGTAAACAAATAGATAAATAAACAATGGATGCCATACTATATGTGATAACGCATGGTGACGTATAAAACAACGTTATACAAAATCTAACTAATATCAGAATATCCTAGGGTTCAAAAAATCAACGAACGGGATAAAAAATTTCAATTCATAATAAAATTAAAAACGCCTGTTTAAAAAATATGAATAGTATTAAACATTTGCCGCCTAAATCTAACTGTGCTTAACTTCACATCCTATAACCTAACTAATGTAACTAACAAAAAATATATAGCGTATGCATTACCTGTATACTGTAAGTTATTTCTAATAGTATTATTTACTAAAAGTTAAAAAAAAATTAATTATGAGAATTCAATTTTTGTAACGTCTTTGAATTCGTTTAGTCATTACAAATCATATAACAATATATGTTATCTAACTAAAAAAAAATAGCTGATAAAAATTTACGAAGCGTATACGTGCTTGCAGGCATCAAAAGGTTTAAATTACTCTTATGCATTTTAAATAATTATGAACAATTAGTTTAATAGTTCAATTTTAAAATATATTTTTTAAAAAAATGCTTTTGCCAATGATTGCCAAGTTCCAAATTCATATAATAAATTATTAATAATAATTTAAGTAATATAGGGAATAATATATGATAAACATTTAACAATCAAACTCAAATAATATAATTGGGAACAATAATTTTTTTTACACAGCATTATCTGTATTTTTCTTTAATTGGATATTTTTTTAAAGATATTTTGACCTAGATTCGTTATACGTAAACTTGTTTGTAAAAAAAAAGATTATTCTGAGTACCAGATTAGTGACTATAATAATTTGGTAAGAAAAAACATAACATTAAAACTCGCATTTCACGTATTATTAAATATTATGGTTCATAGTTTCATACACTCAATGTATTCGACTCGATGAAGGTTTGTGTAAGATATGTATTATGACTTAGTACGTAGTTTTCAATTTTCCACTATAAAAATTATAAAACAAATGTTTTCATTACATTCTGAAATTTTTTCACAGTAAATACATAGTAGAAGCTCTATACTTCAAGAACTTTAATTTTACACATCCATACAATGCTAAAAGCTGAATTTTTCGGTTCGGCAGTATAAAATATTTATTAAGTATTGTGATCGGAAAATTTGTTTGTTTTCTTTTAACTCAATATGGAGTTGATATCTGAAGAAAAGGAAAAATCGGTAAGTTGTTTAATATAAAAACCTACATTTAATTTTAAAAACCGTAAGCATTTTTCAATTATTATATTGTTCTAATTAACAGTTTTCGTTTTCGTTTCAATCAATTTACATATTTTTCCTTTGTTTGATTTACTCTTATAGTCTTATATTTTTTAAAAAATATAGGAATAGTTTAGGCACATGTAAATTTCACCGATTCCAGGACGTCGATTTTAGAGACAGATTAATAGTATTTAAATATTAAATTGCACTGATACTATAATATAAAGAAACAAATCCAATTCTACAAAATATAAATTTAACAACTTAGGTGGTACCTTCATAGTTTATTTAACCGGTCAAAAGTTAGTACCAGCGAAATTTAATTTTCTTGTACTGTTAAAGAAATCGTACCAGTAAAATGTAGGTACATACAAAAAAGGTATAATCGGTAGAATTTACAATCGACCATTAAATTTAAAATGAGAAGTATATAATATTATAACCTATTCAAAAAACAACTTCTGCTCAATTGCTCACACCTCACTTCCTCCTACTCAACTGCTCGACTGCTAGTCGCTCTCTTCCCCAACCACCTGCTCTAATTATACTACTGGCTTCGACTTATCAGCTACGTAAGCAATATATATTTTATTCATGCGCAACTCACACGCACGCATGCGCCCAACCACAACATCTCGATACACACTTTGCCGCTAACCTACACGGTCATCGGATATTCGGATACATTTATGCATTCGATAACTTGTTGATATATGTTTATAATTATAGTATAACACGTTGGGTATGTATATTTACATATATATTAATCACAGAATCCCCAATTCACACTTTGCAGCGAACCTATACAGTCATCGGATACGTCTTCGATAACACCTTGGACATATATATATTTACAATCACCCGTTGAAGAAAATCATCATCTTCGCTACAAATGTATGTATATTGCTTTATTCTATTTAAAAATTGAACATAAACCGATTTTAGATGAGCAATTATTCTAAGCCTATTACGCCCGAGTATGGTGGTAAAGAATTTTTCCGTATACTCGAGAATATTCCTGCTGAAGAACGTCCAAACGCCCACCAATTTAGAATGCCTCAAGAAAACGAACCCGTTTCCAGCGCCATGGTTAGTTTAGAAACTTAATAGAACACCTACATAATATACCTAGGAAATATAAATTAAAATAAAATTATTATTTAGACTCTAGCCGAAGATACCGACTGTAGAACCAATACCATACAGCTCACTCCTGTTAATTGGCATAAGGTGTATTCTACACCAATTCGTCGTGCTACGGACCCAATCCACGCCAATTCACCAGAAATTTTCCCACCAACACCCCTACCTAAAGCACCGAGGAGTCCACTTAGGGTAAGAGTTGATTTATTTCCGGATATGGGGGAATGGGGCGATAAATGGAGATCGTCATCACTAATTTCGTCAAGTATGATAGCTCCACCACGGAATCGGGATAAATATCGGCAGCAGATCCATGACATATCTCGTGCGACTTCACCACCAGATGTACTCTATGACCGAGCACAATACACGCCAATCTCTGAACATAATATTCTAATTATCGGTGACATTCTAAATATAGCGCCACATTCGGAAGATAACCAGCCAGATGAGCTAGTCTGGTGGAATGACGGGTATGACGACGAATTGAATACACATATGGATGTTTTTGAAGGGCGAGGGGAGGAGAATTATAATACATTTAATGAAACGTTCTTAAAAAAAATTTAAAATTAAACATTTTTTTTTTGTTATTATTCACAACTCGTATTTTTATGTAGCTGTTTAAATGTTTAAAAAGTACAGTTACATAGCGGGCACTGTTCATTAACGCCTTGAACTGATTCACCGAACGGGTAGTGACGTCACAATTGTTAGCGGCGTCGAGTCTTGGGTCAGGGACTCAGGGTGTGTGATCTATTTAATTAAAATGTTCGATTTTTAAAAATGGGCCCTAATCGAAACACCTGATTTCACATTATTTATATGTCCAACCCCTAAAATCGATAACATCGATTTATCCGTGTTCAACTGTGTTTTTATATCAGTACCTCAAAAATAGAAAATGTTGAATTATTCTTGTTTGTATACCAATAATTAACCTAAATAATAATATATAACATAATAAAAAACATTTTTATATTGTAAATAGAAAACTCATTGCTAGGATAGTGTGTTTGGACTATTATATATATTGTAAATTTACTACATACATGTAACAACTTTGTACCTTTGTATAATCATGTTTTTTTCTGTTTCAGATAAATGGAAACCAATATTAAATACATAATTTTTTTTTAGTTAAACCTTATAAATTTTTCTTATACCTAAGTTAATGTATGTATATATGTTTGCATAGAATAACTCCCTGTCGAAACTTAAAATATAATATAATTGCTTATTAAAAAAATATATATATTTATATTTTATATTGTATACAATTAAATATTTTAAGAACTATTTATAAACAATTTTTTTGTAATGGTTTTAAAGTAGACACACTATTTAAGATTTAAGTTCTTATTAAAATTAGACATAAGGACAAATATAGAACAATACAAGATTTTAAAACACTATAATATGTTGAATAGATATTGTGTATGGAATATTTCGTCATCAACGGATCGAAAGTAGAGTTGTAAAATTCTTTACCATTATGTGAAAATTATGATTTATTCCAATAAAGTCAAAATAACAACATACTTAGACAAAAATAACACAAATACATTTATAACATGTTCTAACAAAATCTACAGTATACTGCAGCTATACCTACCTATACGAATAAAATATAATTTAATTCTTAAATTATTACCAATAGCTGCTACTTTTTACAAAACTGATTCAACAATTTTTGCCTAAATCGTTTACATAAACGTTCATATACATATTACAAAGCAAATATTGATATTGTTTCATGGTACTTCTAGGTATAAATATTACATAATACATTCAATTGATTTTACTCCAGTTTTAATAGAGGAATTTTTAATACCATAAAAGTAGAGAGTAGAGTACTCAATACTTTTATAATATTATAATAATTATATTGACAAATAATTTGATTTTAATGGACATGTAGAAACCTAAAATAAATATAATATGTTCTAAAACAGAAAAATATTGACCATTCTAACAATAAACATACTTACTTAATTTTATACACTTATATTACAACGAAATGGTGATACAACGGTTAAATATTAGAGAAGATAATTAAACTGAGAATTGTAATTAATATCTAGTACCTAGTGAGCTACAAACAATTTGTATGAAAAAATACATTTGTGAATAGTTTAAGATTATTTACAAATGACAAAGGAAACTAGAATCACACAATATGATGATGATATATTGACATCCACCACAATATTTAGTGTTGTCTTTGTATGAGTAATATATTATATTCGTGGTCACAAATTTGAATTCACTAAGGTTTATTTTTTAGATTATGAGCCTAGCGACAACTGTTTTTATTTCACATTGATGTAAAACTATTTACCAACAGGCTACAACCCATTACCCATTCACACACAATTTCAGTATTTATTTTACCGTTTGATTCAAGAATAAATGGAAAATAAATGTCTACACTAATATTTCTATACATTGTGCTCATTAGATTAAGTGAATATAGTTTAATTTGAGTGTTTCGTATATTATTATATTCGCTAGGAAACCTTATGAAAATATACACATGAGTTTCTATATTATATTATAAATATATTATAGAAAGTAGATACCTAGGTTACACAATAATAGGTTACTAAAAATAACCAACACTACAAAAATATCCAAAGGTTCAAAAAACAAACACACAGAGTATCTAATACGGGTTGAAAAATAAATTAAAATAACCTGTTTAAAAAAAAGAAGAATACTATTAACCCTTCGAAGTTTACATTCAATTATTGTGGTATGCCATGCCCACCTATATGCCGCAAATATCTCAATATTTTATTATTAACATTACAAACATTATTATTGACTATAAGTTAAAAAAAACAAAGTGTAATAATGAAAGGTATTACAATTTTCGTCATTGAATTTGTCTAGTCGTAACGAATAATATGGTGTTTTTGAATGTTATCGATCTTCAAACATAACTGACTAAAAGTTAAGGCGAGTATACGTACTATCAGGTGTCAAAAGCTTTACATTACAATGCTAAATTATAAATATTTATAGAAAATTATTTACCTATTCAATTTCAAAATAATTATACAAAAATATATTAATGATTGCCAAGTGGCAATTAAACACTATAATTTATTAATAATATTGTATGCATTTTAGGGTTTAGTCGTTCATAAAACATTAATAAAATAATAAACATTTAACAATCAAACTAAAATAATTATAATAAAATTATAGTTATTTTAATTTTTAAATGAGAATATTTTCCATGATTGAATACTTTATTTGTTGGACATTTTATTTCATGATATTTTAACCTAGATACATAATTCGTAGACTGGGTAATAAAAGAAGATTATTTCGAGTACCAGATTAATTATTGTAATTTGGTAGTAAAAAAATTATATAACATTAAAAGATGTACTACATACAACATATTAAGGTTAAATTATAGTTATACTCTCAATGTATTCGGCTCGATAAAACTGTATGTGAGATGTACATTTTTACTTGGTACGGTTTTTAAACTCTTCAATTTTTCACCTAAAAAATCGTAACACAAGTATCATTCAGCTTTAATTAAACTTTGACATTTCGTCAGAGTGAATACGTGATTGTAAAAACTACTAGGTAAGTTCAGGAACTTTAATTATCCACACCCATTGAGTGTTCAAAATTCAAAAATTTCTGTTTGGCATTATAATATATTTATTGTCTTGTGATCAGCAAATTCATTTCTTTTGCAGTACAACATGGATTTGATGTCTGATCAAAAGGAAAAATCGGTAAATATATATAATATATATACTTACAAAGTATTTAAAAAACACGAGTATTTTTCAATTTTATGGGCCACACTATGAACACTTTATTTTTTGTTTAAATCCATTTACAACCTGTCATTTTATCAAGTTCAATTTTTTTTTAAATAAATATGTTTTTGGGCTGGATACAAGTTATTTGTTTTTCTGACCAATTTTGAGTAAGATTTTGTTGTCATAAATACAAACATTTTATGTTGTTTATTCTACGTTTTCAAAACAAAAATTTATTTTTAGAAATACCCCAAGTCTACATGGTTTTTAGTGATCAATGAATTTTGTGAACGGTTTACATTTTTTGGATTGAAAAGTGAGTGAATGAAGTTTGATGTAATTTTATAATTGTAATAATTGATTAAAAATCTGTTCAGCCGTTTTGATTTTGTACCTGACAAAAATATTGAAGCTTGACGGAGACCAGTCGACGATAATATATCACAGTTTCATATTTCTATCGTACTTCGTACCATTGCCATGCGCGATATTAGGAGACTCTTATTGGGGAAAATTTAAGTACGCTGTGTAAATTTGGTTTCATGTTCTTCATAAATAATATGACTATCTAATGTTTTTAAGTTATGATTTTCATGATATAATTTTTTAGAACAATTGTATATTTGTCAGCTATCTACGTACTGGGATGCATCGTGCTCACCGGCGCATCTATCGCAAATATGTTCAGCCTAGACGTTCAAAAGTTAGTCAACAATTATTTTACAGTATATTATAAGTATAATTAATTTCGAAAACCCAGTCACTTTTTATGTCGAATTCGTTTAACATAATTTATATAAACATATATTTGTTCCTCAAAAAGTTGCCAACATAATGCACACCACATTTCCTTCGGTGATTTCAATTAAACTTTGTCAACCAGATAGGACACCGCGAATAATACATGCATAGATACATCAATTTAACTTCGCGTCGACCTCATCCACAATACTCAGCCCATGACTAATAAAGTAAAATATTCGTACTTATTTGCAACTGCCTCGCCATCCCTACGTAACTCAAAAAGTAAAACTACAAAACTAAAACTAGACTTCAGCACTCTTTAACAATACAATTTCACATTTATTCTCCAACTATTCTTTTTCTTTTAAGCAACTACTAGTTGAATTTCTGTTAAAGTTAAACTGTGCTTATGCATAGTTAAAAATGTAACAATATCACATTAAGTACCCGATTTTAGCTGAAACGAGTCAAACCTCAATTTAAATTTAGTTTAAATCATAAATTTAAGTCAAGTGTTCTGGTTTACCTATGTCACTGTTTTATTTTAAAATTGTATCAAAAAAAAATTCGTTTGTAACTAAGTTGTAAAATATGATGTTGTTGGAAATCTAATTTTAATACAAAAACGCAGATGTAAAACAATTTAAACGTGTGATAAAGGTTAAAGAATAACTATTAATGGATCTCATCAGGACAATCATATTTATTTCTATATGCTTATTTAAGTGTGATAATGAAATTTGTAATTACGTAATGTGCTACGGTTATTAAGATTCACTATACAGTCGCTTGCAGTTCAACAGAGAATAGTATTATTATTTACTCTTTGTTTGAAGTCGTTACGTAAAAAAATGGCTGAAACTTTGAGTACGTTTGCCGTATTCCTATAGCAGCGAGATAAATTCTTTAAAATTACATATTTGTAAGTTTATTTATTTTTTTTTTTAGAATCTTTGCTTTCTTTGGGTTATTTTTAATATCCATGGGTACGGGTGGTGTAAAAACTTGCAATTTTGCGTTTGGTGGAGATCAATTTCAATTGCCTCAACAAGAAAAATATTTACAATACTTCACCACCAAGTTCGCGTTGGCCGTATACATTGGATCGTTATTTTCGACATTTTTGATGCCCGAATTGCGACACAGCATACATTGTTTTGGCAGAGACTCGTGTTTTCCGTTGGCTTTCGGTGTACCTGCCATTATGATGTTTATTGCCATAGGTATATATTGTGGATATTTATAATAATTATCATCTTCGCCTAACCTGACCTAGGTATTTTTTCTTACTGTGTGGTACAAGAGTAGATAAACAAAAACTACTTTAATACAACTTCATCCACCAGTACTATTTTAAAAATCACAATCCAATCACAAGTTTTTCTCGATCACACTACTTCCACATAAAATACATCCATGGTTTAATATAACTTACTGTCATATTCCGTTTTACATGCTGCAGTGATAATCATAGCTGGAAAAAACATGTACGTGAAGAAAAAACCGGAAAATAAAGTCTTAATCAGGACGTTTGGATGTATTTTTGTAAGTGACGTTTAATCGTGTGGTGCTTTTAAAGACCAAAACCCGTTTTGGAAGTATCGACATCAATCACTTGTATCATATTTTGGATTTTAAGTGCGCACTTCAAGCGAAGATAACATCAACCGTACCATGCAAAACTCACTGGTTGGATAACGCAAAAGGAAAGTACACAGAATCAGAGATATCGGATACAAAGTCGGTCCTGAAAGTGATCTGCGTATTCATGGCATATCCAGTATTTTGGTCGCTGTATGAACAACCGGTACAGTAACTGCTCCATCGATAATATTGTTAACAATGTAAAAGTCACAGGTGAGCATCAGTTAGGGTTTCTGGATTGTGAGAAACACAGAAAAGCAATTCCCAAATTAATTGGAATTGAATCAATGCATAATTTAATAATAGTACCTAATCTAATAATATAAATCAAATAACTAAATAATTAATTAATTATTAATATCTAACCAATCTAATCTTCGCCTATTCAAGGAACTATAAGACGGATCAATTTAACTCTATGACATAACATCCGTTTTACTATAGAGTTCAAGGTGGACGTTGCAAGCCATGCTGATGAACGGTCGCGTGGACTTCTTAGACTGGACAATCAAACCCGATCAAATTCAGATGCTAATACCATTATTTGGAGTAATTATTCTAATGATATTTGACGACGTTTTGTGTCCGATGTTTGCAGCTATAGGAATCAGGAAACCATTGCAAAAGCTAACCTTATGCGGTGTCCTTGCGGTCATAGCATTTGTGTTCGCAGCTTTACTACAGTTTAAAATAGTTGTAAGACTATTTTTTGAATGCCTACAATTTTTTTTTTTTGCTCACTCCTGATAGTTTTTTTTTTTTAAGGGAAACACAACTGAAATTCCAGCTGGACAAGGTCGGTTAAACATCTATAATGGATTCGATTGCAATGTGTTCCTAAAATCGAATTCATTACAATTACAACACCAAATCGGCCCCCTAGAAATGTTCAACGTCAGTCATGTGGTTGTTTCTCAGAATGTCTCAGGAGAGGTCATCGGGATCACATTAGGTTTCGAATCAAAGTGCAATGTTGTGTCAGACAACTACGAGTTGAATACTTCTTTAACCATAATCGAAGGAAAAGTAAAGATTTCGACTCTATCTTTATACTAAAGTGGCTTTGTCCAGACTGACAGAGAATCTACGTAGATCTTAAACATAAATGTAGATATTGACTTAGAATCTCGACAGTACCTATTCGTTTCTTAATGTAAGTTATAACTAAAAAATGATTTTGCAAAATTTGCATTGATTTTGAAATTGACAGTGAGCATTTTCGTTTTTTTTTTATTTATAAATGTTGGCCATTTATTACTCGAGAAAGTAGGGTAAATGCTTTCAACAAATCATAGCATTTAAATACCTACCCAAATAAAAAAATTATAGCTTATAAAGTTATTACAAATACCCATGAAAGTTAAAGAAAATTCCGGGTAGGACAATTAGTAAAATATAAATTATTAATTAAAGATACATGAATATGATAAAATTTCATAATATTTTGAGAGTAAAATTCCTATAATTCATTATAAACTGTGTGGTTCATATAATTTGAAAAATTCAAAGTTTATAATTTTGTCAGTAAAGAAACCAGATGTTATTTTCTCTTTAAATAAGGGTTCAAGATTACCTAGTCATTGGCTTAGCTTTAGTTCTAAGTGTTTTTATAGTATATTAATATTTAATACTACTACTACTTTCTTTATAACATGCTTTCTATTTGTTAGTAATATAAGTGAATTTAAACTATTTTTTAAAGCATATTAAACACATAATTATACATCAAATAATGATTAAAAAAGTATAAACAAACTAAGATTAATAACATCATCGTATTTTCTTGTTTTCTTTCATCATCGACTTTTGTAACATTTTAAAATCAAACATTTGTATGATCGATGGTTTTTTAAATCATTTTAGGAGATTTCTTATCACTTGACCCGATTACATTCAAACAAAATTGCATTGAATCGTATTGGTATTCATGACAGTTTAATCAAAGAAAAGTTTGGGAACCCAAATTTAAGGTTAGTATTTAAATACTCTCTGTAATCTACTATAGCTTCAATATTAAAAAAACAGAAACAAAATATTTATCTTAGAATTTTGATCGACAATACTTTTGATTTCGACGATGATATTACATTGAACAGTGCAGAACACACCTCATTTACTTTGTACTCTCTAGATCGGTTTCGGGGAATGGACTTTAATACCATAAAAGTCGGAAAGTAAGTATCCAATATTTTTATGTCACTACAGTTATTCTTGATATCTACAAATAATTTAATCTTAATATGTATATGATGATATCAAAAATAGATATAATGTATTTTACAACGGAAAAATGTTGCCCACATCGACTATGGATATAATACCAGCGACGTTTTATACACTTACTTTACAACGAAATGACAATAAAACGGTAACATTATAGGTTATTAGATCTGTGGATTATAATAAGTACCTTATAAACTATAAGTAAATTTAGGAAGTAAAACCTGTAACTATAACAAAAAAAATATTTATAGGATGTACGAATATTTACCAAAGACGAAGGAAACTACATTCACATTTTGTGGCAGCTTCCTCAATATTTGTGCATGAGTATAGCCGACGTCATATTCGCGATCACCGTTATAAAATTCGCATTTACTGAGGTATTTTTATTTTTAATTAGTGATATTAGTTAAAATGGATCATTTATTCATTTTTTTATTTATAATCAAGTAATCCTATTTTTGTAAGTAATATATTAAATTTTGTAAGATTCATATATTTAAATAATAAATTTATTTATAAAAATTTAAATGAATAGATTTTTGATAGATTTAACTGCCATGCCTTAACATATCACTTTTTTTCAAAAAATATTAAAATATACGTGCACAATTTTAATATCACATCATGTCACACTCGAATGCTTTTAAAAATATTAAATTATAGGTTTCAATTGTTCAATATTTAAATAAATACATAACTCATAATTTGTTTATAACTGATCTATGGTCTTAATGTTATATGAAATTTTTCAATATAGGCCCCAAAAAGCATGAAGTCGTTAGTAGCCGCTATTAATTTTTTGACACTGGCACTTGGAAATTTGTTGGTCGTTATAATTTCAACAATTTCATTTAAAAATCAGGTATACATTAAATATTAATTATTTTGTTTTAATAATTAATTCTTGACAGTTCATTTAATATTATATATGTATAATTTGTTCATGATTTAGGCAAATGAATTTCTACTTTACTCTGGTCTTATGCTTGCCGACACGTTATTGTTAGGTTATTTCAGTGTGGTTTATCGGAGTAAAAATACATATATAACTAATCCAATAACACCGAACGAGAACAAAACGGAAGAAACTACTGTTGTCAACTGAATACGGTTTTGTTCGACTAAAATGGCGACAAGACCAGACTTGAAGAACTATTCTTTGTAGTTCTAATTATGTTATAATAATAATACATATTATTCCTCAGCTGCCGCGGACTTAATTTAATAAAAAAAAAAAAAAATGATACGTAATGTATATTGAAATATTATATTCATGATATTATACAAACTTAGATGTTTTTATTTAAAATTTTATTTTTAAATTTTTATTTTTATTTTCCAATACAAAGAACATAGCAAAAAAAAGTATGATGCATTTAATTGTTTATGATATTTATTTTGATTATTTTATTCAATTCAATAATCATTTGTATTACGATAGTTAGTATTTTCATACTTGCTTGTTGGAATGTTTTATTTTTTCTCAGTATATTATTTATGGTATTTAAGGTATTTATTTTTTATTTATTGTTTTTGATTTGCTGCAACTGCTTTCTTTGATTAATTCTGTATTATTACAAAATGTATATTAGAGCCATCGAGTACATTTTTGGGAATCCATTTAAAATTATTGGTTAAAATATGCTGATTGAGTTATGATATTATTTAAAATAATTTATTAATTAAGTATACATATAATGACAGTATAACTTTTTAAAGTATTTTGATACATCTAGTCGTATACTTATTACTTAAATTGTGTTTTCGAATGTTATTTAATTAGAAAACATAGCTGATTAAAAGTTATAACATGACTTAATACACACCTGCAGGCGTCAAAGGGTTTAAATTATTCATATAAATTATAAATAATTATGAAAAAAATAATTTGACGACGAAACTTTAAAACTTATTCAAAAAAATATTTCCTTTGATACCTACTGATTGCTTGCTATATATGCAAATTATACATTATAAATGATTAATGATATTTTGTGTGTTGTGAAGAATAGCCTTTTATAATACAATCAAATATTATATAAATTTTAACAATGTAAAACCGCATCAATTATACGAGTTTTATAATATAAAACATTTATACATTTTAGATTCTAAGCGGATTTTACAATGATATGTGTTTTTTTTTCGTGTGTGTACATGATTAGTAATCGAAGTAATGCTTCGATTTTCAAAATGAATCTAGGTGGTGCATTCGGGAGGTCAAAATTTAAAATTCTCATTAGTTTTTAAAAGCACAGGGAAAACAAAACAAAAAAAAAAATAAGGAAAACCGAGAAATTGTACACAATTTTTTTTTTTTTGACAAAATTAATTCTGGTTTTTGGTGTAACTCTTGTAACGGTACGTTTCAGGACCGCCGATCAAAATCACAGGATGGTAACACTAACCGCTATGAAAACTTTACGCTCGTATGACAAAGCGCCCAAGTTGTCCCACACCTCTAAGGCTCTAACAACCGGTGCTATACATAGCGAAGACCGCAGCGAGTCCAAAGAGGGTGCCATACTCAGAACCCCAAAACTCAGCAAGCAACATCGTGTACCGTGCCGAAAGTAAACATAATGACACACGTCGATAACACACGGTTTACTAAGCGGTACGGGACATATATAAAATAATTCTTCATCATCAGTCTTCAAGTAATATTCAAACCATCAGTATCTCTTCGAGAAACCAAAGATTTGGAAATCCGAAGAACCAAAGACACCAACCCGATCTTGAGCATACAAACATCCTGAACGCCACCATTGCCCGAACGAGAAGCATCGAAACAGCAGAACTGCAGAAAGTCAACTGACCAATCCGGAGCCGCGATTCGTGCCCAGAATGAACCGTCCAGCTGAAGTAACCACCGACGTCATACAACCATCGCAGACCAAGTGGAGTCGCACACCAACGGGTGTCCAAGACCCAGTCATACGACGGCCGACGAATGATCACCCGACGAAGTGTCACGTTTTTAGTGGTAACCACAACCAAGTCAGTCGCAACCGCTCGACACACACAGAGATCTTTGCCGAGTGACGAGCAACCGAGTAAAGGCCGGGCGCACATTGAGACGCAGGACTGCAGGAGCGCAGCGCACCGTAGTTTTCTGAAATCTATTAGTTAGAACTTGCTAGCGCATATTGGGAGACAGGGCGGGGCAGAGCAGAGCAGTGCTGTGCCTATGTTGGCCTGCGTCACGTAGTGTTCGCAACACAGATTACTGCACAAGCACCACGAGCTTTGGAAATCATGATATTACATAATTTTAAACTTAACTTATTAAACTTGTTAATGCAGTCAAGATCTTTTTAAAAATTACAACCTAAGAGACTTTAATCGAAGGCGTCATGTCAGAGACGTGTCAACGACGAAGAACGTACAACCAAGCCACCTGAGACCCCATGGGACCAGGAAGGAGGAACGTCACGTACTGGCGCACTACGTTCGGCCGATCATACGATTGAACGTCGCCGCCACATCGCCGTCCCCCTCGTATCCTCCCCCGGCCACTTGCTTGAGTTGTGCCGTTCCCGAGTCTGTTTCCACCGAGTTTAGTAGCTGCTTGTTTAGATCAAGTGCCACCGATGGACAGCATTAAAATTTCGAAATCTAACGATTTGTATAATTGTATGATTTTTAAATCCCTTTAGAAGATTTCTTATCACATGACCAGACTAAATTAAAACACAATTGCATTAAATCGTGTTGATATTCATGACAGTTTAATCAAAGAAAAGTTTCGGAACCCAAATTTAAGATTGTATTTAAATACTGCCTGTAGTCTACAATAGTTTCAATATAAAAAAAACAGAAACAAAATATTTATTTAAGAATTTTGGTTGGCAATACTTTTAATTTTGACGAATATATTACATTGACCAGTGCAAGACACACCTCATTCACTTCGCACTGTATCTCTATAAATTATTGATAATATTTTATACATTTTTGGGAGAAGTCGTTCATAAACAATAATAAAATAATAAGCATTTAACAATCAAACTCAACTAACATAATAATAATTATTTTTAAAACAGAGCATTTTCCATGATTGAATACTTTATTTATTGGTTTTTTTAGTTCATGTTATTTTAACCATAATTCGTAAACTGGGTGATAAAAAAAGATTATTTCGAGTACTGGATTAATTATAATAGTGTGGTAGTAAAAAAATGATATAGCATTCAACATACATCTCATATAACATATTAAGGTTCAATTATGGTTATACTCTCAATGTACTCGACTCGATAAAACTGTATGTGAGATGTACATTTTTACTTGGTACGGTTTTTAAACTCTTCAATTTTTCACTTTAAAAATCGTAACACAAGTTTCATTCAGCTTTAATTAAACTTTAAAATTTCGTCAAAGTGAATACGTGATTGTAAAAACTACTAAGTTCAGGAACGTTAATTATACACACCCATCGAGTGTTCAAAATTCAAAAATTTCTGTTTGGCATTATAATATATTTATTGTCTTGTGATCAGCAAATTCATTTCTTTTGCAGTACAACATGGATTTGATGTCTGATCAAAAGGGAAAATTGGTAAATATATATATACTTACAAAGTATTTAAAAAACACGAGTATTTTTCAATTTTATGGGCCACACTATGAACACTTGTTATTTTTTGTTTAAATCCGTTTACAACCTGTCATTTTATCACGTTCGTTTTTTTTTTTTACATAAATATTATGTTTTTGGGCTGGATACAAGTTCTTTGTTTTTCTGACCAATTTTGAGTAAAATGTTGTTGTCATAAATACAAACATTTTATGTTGATTATTCTACGTATTCAAAAAAAAAATTCATTTGTTTTTAGAAATACCCCAAGTCTACATGGTTTATCGTGATCAATGAATTTTGTGAACGATTTACATTTTTTGGATTGAAAAGTGAGTCAGTAAAGTTGACTAACAAAATTTAAGGATGTAGTTTTATAATTGTAATAATTGATTAATAATCTGTTCAGCCGTTTTGATTTTGTACCTGACAAGAATATTGAAGTTTAACGGAGACCAGTCGACGATAATATATCACAGTTTCATATTTCTATCGTACTTCGTGCCAATGCCGTCCGCGATATTGGGAGACTCTTATTGGGGAAAATTTAAGTACGCTGTGTACATTTGGTTTCATGTTCTTCATAAATAATATGACTATCTGATGTTTTAAAGTTATGGTTTTCATGATATAATTTTTTAGAACAATTGTATATTTGTCAGCAATCTACGTACTGGGATGCATCGTGCTCACCGGCGCATCTATCGCAAATATGTTCAGCCTGGACGTTCAAAAGTTAGTCAACAACTATTTTTTAGTTTATCATATATGTAAATGCTTTGATAAGTTTCAAAAACACAAACATTTTTTATATAGAGTTCGTTTGTATTGGTGGGTTCCAGCATATATTTGTTTCTTAAAAAGTTTCCAACAAAATGTACACCACATATCCTTCGGTGATTTTAATTAAATTTATACAACTTGACTGGACACCGAATATTCTACGTACCTAGGTACATCAACTTAACTTCGCGTTGACCTAGTCAACAATACTCAGCCCATATCTAATAAAGTAAAGTATTCGTACTTATTTGCAAATACCCGACCACCCTTACGTTACGAACCGAGTAAAACCACACCACTAAAACTAGCCTTCAACACTCTTTAATAATACAATTCTACATTTATTCACCAACTGTTCTTATTCATTTCAGCAACCGCCAGTTGATTAATATCCGTTCAAGTTTAAAATATGCTTATGCCTACTTGAAAATTTAATAATATCGCATAAAGTACCAGTTGTTTAATAAGACGAGTCAAACCTGATTTTTTTTTAATATAAACCTAATTCCAATCCTAAATTTAAATCAAGTGTACTGCTTTACCTTTGCCATTGATTTATTTTAAAATATTGTCAAAAAAAGTTTTATTTTTCACAGAAATGTGTATGGAAATATAATTTTAGAACCAAAACGCAAATGTAGAACTAGTTAAAGGTCTAATAAAGGTTAAGGAATGATTTCTATGTTTATTTTAGTGTGATAATGAAATTTGAAATTATTTAATGTGCTACAATAATTAAGATTCACTATAATGTCACTTGCTACTGAACAGAGAGTAGTAATATAATTTACTTTTAATTTTAAGTCATATTACGTTACATCAAAAAATAACTAAAAACTTTGAGTAAGACTGACGTTTGTCCAATTCCTATAAGATAAATTATTTACCATCTCATATTTGCATACAAACATGTATGTTTATTTTTTGTTTTTAGAATCTTTGCTTTCCTCGGGTTATTTTTAATATCCATTGGTACAGGTGGTGTAAAACCGTGCAATTTTGCGCTTGGTGGAGATCAATTTCAATTGCCTCAACAAGAAAAATATTTACAATACTTCACCACCAAGTTCGCGTTGGCCGTATACATTGGATCGTTATTTTCAACGTTTTTGATGCCCGAATTGCGACACAGCATACATTGTTTTGGCAGAGACTCGTGTTTTCCGTTGGCTTTCGGTGTACCCACCATTATGATGTTTATAGCCATAGGTATTTATTGTGGATATTTATAAAAGTTATCATCCAGAGGGGTAATAATAAAACCCAAAATGTATCCTTAATTTAGGTATTTGTTCTTACTGTATGGTTCAAGAATAGATAAAAAATATCTACTTTAATCAGTGCTTGATTTTGGGGGGGGGGCATGGGGGGACAAAGTCCCCTATCTTTTTTAATTTTTCTTTAGCGTACAACTTCTATTTATTTGAAATGAAACGCTGTTTACTTAACATTTACTATAGTGAATTTGTAAATCCTCAGTTTTTCTGGTGCAAAATATACCTATATATCAGCCATAATATTTGTACATTTGAATCGACTATCAAAAAAAAATTGATTTTTAAATTGCTAGGTAAGAAATTGTATTATGCCCACATAAATATGAGCATAAATCTGTAATTATGCCACAGATACATTTTATGAATTAAATCTATATAAATCGCAATATAAATTATAATGCCACTGGATGATGTAATGACTCGTCTAATCTAAAATTATCATATAATTTATTATTAATACTATGTATATTTTGTAGAATAACTAGTTAATAATTTAATATTTAATGTCTAAAAAATATTAATTAATAAATAAATGTTTTTTCTTTTAAAATATTTTCGTATAATAAATGTAATGATTATTTGGGATTATGTGTGGCTGAAGGGGGGTGTGGGGGGCTTTTCCCCTCACGGTAATGTGACAGTTAATTTTGTGTGGAACGCTCGTTCATCAAACATCCGTTGAATCCCCCTTTATGTTTTTTTCCAAATCAAGCACTGACTTTAATATAACTTCCTCCTCCCCTACCACTTTAAAAATCACAATGCAATCACAAATTTTTCTCGATCACACTATTTCCACATAAAATACATCCATGGATTAATCTGAGTTACTGTAATATTCCGTTTCACATGCTGCAGTGATACTCATAGCTGGGAAAAACATGTACGTGAAAAAAAAACCGGAAAATAAAGTCTTAATCAGGACGTTTGGATGTATTTTTGTAAGTGTCGTTTAATCGTGTGGTGCTTTTAAAGACCAAAACCCGTTTTGGAAGTATCGACATCAATCACTTGTATCATATTTTGGATTTTAAGTGCGCACTTCAAGCGAAGATAACATCAACCGTTCCATGCAAAACTCACTGGTTGGATAACGCAAAAGGAAAGTACACAGAATCAGAGATATCTGACACGAGGTCTGTTCTAGACGTGATCTGCGTATTTACGGCATATCCAGTATTTTGGTCACTGTATGAACAACCGGTACATTAACTAATATATCGATAACTATTAAGAATTTACACGTCATAGGTGGTCAACTGTTAGGATTTCTGGATGGTAAGCTGTCCAGAAAAGCAATCCCTCTCCATCCACTTTGTATCCATGTACAATCCACTAACCTTGAAACCAATAAAAAAAAACCGATCTTTCAAATATTTTAATCTAATATTATAAATCAAATAACTAAATAATTAATTAACTATTAATATCTAACCAATCTAATCTTCGCCTATTCAAGGAACTATAAGACGGATCAATTTAACTCTATGACATAACATCCGTTTTACTATAGAGTTCAAGGTGGACGTTGCAAGCCATGCTGATGAACGGTCGCGTGGACTTCTTAGACTGGACAATCAAACCCGATCAAATTCAGATGCTAATACCATTATTTGGAGTAATTATTCTAATGATATTTGACGACGTTTTGTGTCCGATGTTTGCAGCTATAGGAATCCGGAAACCATTGCAAAAGCTAACCTTTTGCGGTGTCCTTGCGGTCATAGCATTTGTGTTCGCAGCTTTACTACAGTTTAAAATAGTTGTAAGACTATTTTTTGAATGCCTACAATTTTTTTTTTTTGCTCACTCCTGATAGTTTTTTTTTTAAGGGAAACACAACTGAAATTCCAGCTGGACAAGGTCGGTTAAACATCTATAATGGATTCGATTGCCATGTGTTCCTAAAATCGAATTCATTACAATTACAACACCAAATCGGCCCCCTAGAAATGTTCAACGTCAGTCATGTGGTTGTTTCTCAGAATGTCTCAGGAGAGGTCATCAGGATCACATTAGGTTTCGAATCAAAGTGCAATGTTGTGTCAGACAACTACGAGTTGAATACTACATTAACAATAATCGAAGGAAAAGTAAAGATTTTGATTTTATCTTTATACATATGTAGCTCTGTCCTGACTAGCAGAGAATCTACGCAGAGCTTAAACTTTAATGTAGATATTGACTTAGAATTCTCTCATTTTCGTTTTTTTCTTTATTTATAAATGTTGGCCATTTATTACTCGAGAAAGTAGGGTAAATGCTTTCAACAAATCATAGCATTTAAATAAATACCCAAATAAAAAAATTATAGCTTATAAAGTTATTACAAATACCCATGAAAGTTAAAGAAAATTCCGGGTAGGACAATTAGTAAAATATAAATTATTAATTAAAGATACATGAATATGATAAAATTTCATAATATTTTGAGAGTAAAATTCCTATAATTCATTATAAACTGTGTGGTTCATATAATTTGAAAAATTCAAAGTTTATAATTTTGTCAGTAAAGAAACCAGATGTTATTTTCTCTTTAAATAAGGGTTCAAGATTACCTAGTCATTGGCTTAGCTTTAGTTCTAAGTGTTTTTATAGTATATTAATATTTAATACTACTACTACTTTCTTTATAACATGCTTTCTATTTGTAAGTAATATAAGTAAATTTAAACTATTTTTTAAAGCATATTAAAAACATAATTATACATCAAATAATGATTAAAAAAGTATAAACAAACTAAGATTAATAACATCATCGTATTTTCTTGTTTTCTTTCATCATCGACTTTTGTAAAATTTTAAAATCAAACATTTGTATGATCGATGGTTTTTTAAATCATTTTAGGAGATTTCTTATCACTTGACCCGATTACATTCAAACAAAATTGCATTGAATCGTATTGGTATTCATGACAGTTTAATCAAAGAAAAGTTTGGGAACCCAAATTTAAGGTTAGTATTTAAATACTAACTGTAATCTACTATAGCTTCAATATTAAAAAAACAGAAACAAAATATTTATCTTAGAATTTTGATCGACAATACTTTTGATTTCGACGATGATATTACATTGAAAAGTGCAGAACACACCTCATTTACTTTGTACTCTATAGATCGGTTTCGGGGAATGGACTTTAATACCATAAAAGTCGGAAAGTAAGTATCCAATATTTTTATGTCACTACAGTTATTCTTGATATCTACAAATAATTTAATCTTAATATGTATATGATGATATCAAAAATAGATATAATGTATTTTACAACGGAAAAATGTTGCCCACATCGACTATGGATATAATACCAGCGACGTTTTATACACTTACTTTACAACGAAATGACAATAAAACGGTAACATTATAGGTTATTAGATCTGTGGATTATAATAAGTACCTTATAAACTATAAGTAAATTTAGGAAGTAAAACCTGTAACTATAACAAAAAAAATATTTATAGGATGTACGAATATTTACCAAAGACGAAGGAAACTACATTCACATTTTGTGGCAGCTTCCTCAATATTTGTGCATGAGTATAGCCGACGTCATATTCGCGATCACCGTTATAAAATTCGCATTTACTGAGGTATTTTTATTTTTAATTAGTGATATTAGTTAAAATGGATCATTTATTCATTTTTTTATTTATAATCAAGTAATCCTATTTTTGTAAGTAATATATTAAATTTTGTAAGATTCATATATTTAAATAATAAATTTATTTATAAAAATTTAAATGAATAGATTTTTGATAGATTTAACTGCCATGCCTTAACATATCACTTTTTTTCAAAAAATATTAAAATATACGTGCACAATTTTAATATCACATCATGTCACACTCGAATGCTTTTAAAAATATTAAATTATAGGTTTCAATTGTTCAATATTTAAATAAATACATAACTCATAATTTGTTTATAACTGATCTATGGTCTTAATGTTATATGAAATTTTTCAATATAGGCCCCAAAAAGCATGAAGTCGTTAGTAGCCGCTATTAATTTTTTGACACTGGCACTTGGAAATTTGTTGGTCGTTATAATTTCAACAATTTCATTTAAAAATCAGGTATACATTAAATATTAATTATTTTGTTTTAATAATTAATTCTTGACAGTTCATTTAATATTATAAATAATTTGTTCATGATTTAGGCAAATGAATTTCTACTTTACTCTGGTCTTATGCTTGCCGACACGTTATTGTTAGGTTATTTCAGTGTGGTTTATCGGAGTAAAAATACAAATATAACTAATCCAATAACACCGAACGAGAACAAAACGGAAGAAACTACTGTTGTCAACTGAATGCGATTTTATTCGACTAAACTGGCGACAAAACCAGATTTGAAGAATTATTTTTTGTAGTTCTAATTATGTTACGATACTAATAATATAAAATGTCGGTATTTTGAAATTCTATACACCTGGTATTTTATATTTAAAATTTTATCTTTTAATATATTTATGGTTATTCAATACAAACAAGCAAAAAAAAAGTATGATACATTAAAGTGTTTATGATATTTATTTTATTAAGACATTTGATTATTTTATGTAATTGAATAATCATTTGTAATAAGATATACTACAATAGTACTGCCGTACTTGTTAGTTGTTGGAGTGTTTTATTTTTTCTCAGTACATTATTTATGGTGTTTATTGATTTTGATTAACTACAACTATTTTCTTTGATTAATTCTGTATTATTACAAAATGTATATTACAGCTGTTGAGTAAATTGTTAGGCATCCATTTAAAATTATCGGCTAAGGTATACCGATTGAGTTATGATAATATTTAAAATAATTTATAAGTCAAGTTAATCTTTGAACGGTCGAGGTTGTAAAGCAATAAGCCAAGTCTACATGAGTCAAGAACATTAAGATGTAGACAATAAACACTGGCATTTTCGACAAATTATGTCTGTAATGTAAATGCCAATTTAATACTTATACATACCAAATATCAGTGATGGTCAAATGGTTTGAGGCTGACGGGTATAGATCCTCCCATGACCTTTTCTTTAATCATTAGTAGTATGGTAGGTGGTTTTTTTGTTTAAGATTGTAACGGTTGTTATGGTAGGTGGAAAACACGTGTAGGAGTGACAAGGCTTTTAACTACTATGAACTCGGGTAGTCACCCATCCCGGAGCTAATAGCTGTGGCCCTTACTCCCAGTCCCATTCCACGACTGGTAGAAGCCAACGCGCCACGCAAAGCCACAATATTTTATATTTAAAATTCAATTTGTTAGTATATTTATGGGCTATTGTTCAATATAAACAAGCTAAAAAACTTTATAATAATATAGGCACATAAGATATTAAGATCCATAGATTTTTAGTAAATATATTAGTATACTTTGATTCAGTTAAATCCATCGAGAAAAAGATGATAACGATGATTTTACAGTAACGTGTTTTTTTTATCTGTGTTTGTTTGTGTGCAAGGTAAGTAATCGAAGTATTTCTTTAATTTTCAACTTTAGTGTCCTTTCTGGTAGGAAAGTAAGTCTAGTTTATGCATCCTGGAGGTTGAAATTCCCAGTTTAGTTTTCGAACGCACTGAAAAGCACAGAAAAATCCCTAAGGAAAAACCACAGTTAGCACACAAAATCGTATTATAACCCTAAAAAAAATTACAGTATAAAATTTTCACGGAATAAAAGATTTTTTAGGCATATTATGTTTGTCTACCTTTAAGTGACCTTAAAAAGAAAAATATATCTACTGGAAAGTCAAATTAAATTTTTATAGCATTTGAAGTTCAAATGTTTACGACATTGAACATTTACTCGATTTCTCATGAAACGATTTTCTTATTTTGGTGTACTTTAAAAATAAATATCCGTAAATCCATACTTGTAATTTACTCCAAATTTTTTATCATTTTTTCAAAATACTTTGACCTGTTTGAGCTGTTTACAAACATTTTAAATTTACTATTTTTTTCTATTAATTACAACAAAATTTTATTTGTTAGGTCAAAAATCTTGAAAGTTCAAATACTAGTCTTCTCTTACATTGTTACAATATCAATTCAAAAATATTATAAATACACAATCACAATTATTTTTATAAGCATTTAAAATTAAAAATGTATCAAATTAGAAAGTGGCAAATTATTTTGTAGTTTCAAATTCATAAAATGTTCAATTTTTATAACTAAGGCATTGAAAATATAAAACAATGTTCATAGTTTATGGTTTGGGGTTCATAATACAACCAAAAAATTTAAAGAAAATATGTGTAACTTAGTATTTTTACAATCATTTTAAGTTCAAATTTCGACTAAATCAATTATTTAAAGGAAGAGTAATAATTTTAGTTATTTTGGAAACCAACGAAATCAATAATTCAGCTATTGTATAGCTTGAAAGTTAATGTATTGTAATATTAAGTGTATAATTATGTATTTTTATCATAACATTAGAATTATTTGAAAAAATTTTCAATTTCCATTTTATATTTTGACTAAAATTATTTTAAATAGCTACGTATTTCGTATTTTTATAGTTTTTATTTAAAATACTTTTTCTTGAGTATTTTGTATTTTGTATTTCAAAAGATATGTGTTTTATACTTTTGTGCATCCGCACAAGGTATATATAAGTACAGTTGAGTAAGATTTTACATAATACTCATTTCTGATTCATTATATGTTTTTTTTCTTTATCCTAAATTGATTTAAAACAATTATTACATTAGATCATTTTTATTTTATGGGGTTAAAACTATTTTAAGTCTACGGATAATATCGTTTTCTATTTTGATAGTTTTAGTCTTATTATATTATTTTTACCAGTTAAAATACTAGTATCCGTGGATCTAGAAAAAAAAATTGTTTTGATGGTGTCATAATAATAAACGTTCAACAATAATCACTTATGGTTTTGGTTTATTTTGTATATTGATAACTTTATTTGAACTAATAGATTGTTACATTTTTTTGGAAACCAGCTATAAACATCTAAACAATAAACATACAGTTATACACATATTATAGGTACAACAAAAATGTAGATATTATACAGACACCACGTACTTCACACTTATAAACAGTTTATCAACAAATAATTTTGAGTTTTTGACATTTAATTAGTAATTACCATCTAATTCGTTATAAATATGTCATCTATATTAAAATACAAAATAATAATAAAAATACCTTTAACATATTATATTTATATTATATAAGTATCTACTATAGGTACGTTATTTCTAATTTTCTTGTTACTCCGTCGATGTAGAATTTCACGAAGAACATAATTTATTGTAATTATAGTCTACTAATACATTACTGCGGTCTGCGACACGTTTAGTATGCGTTCTTCAATCATTTATCCATACTGTCAACGCTGTAAATGTAATAATTGAATTATGGTTCAAAAATATTATATTTGTAACATGCAGTTGGACTGATCAGTTCGCTGCATATATGTATATATATTATATACACAATATTATATATTTAATCTATGACATTAGTGTAAGTCCGTTTAATGTGAAACTGCCTATAATTACTCAGTTTCGGTCCCTCAGACATTTTGTGATTTAAAGAATTCTTATTTCTGTTTACATTTTTAAGTTTTTTTTCCAAATTTAATTTTTTTTTTTTCATCGTAGTGAAATTTAGAAATGTAGTTGTTTTTAATATAACTTGAGCTTTTTTAAAATTAAAATTTAAAGCAAAATCTGTTTTTTTCAATCACAATGTAAAAATTCTAATCTCAATTATTGAACGAATATCATTTGTAAACATTTCTCGACATCGATAATCACAAAAATTAAGATTCTAATCTATAAAGAGTGCGGCACTATATTCTGTAGGAGCCACTCCTTTATTTTTTTTATACTCACTCCATTTGTCACCGTAAACTATTGGACAAGAGCCGTACTGTGCAAATTGTAATAATTCTTCTACCGGTGAGAAAGTGTCCATCGTATTGTGTATGACTAGTGCTGAGCCTTTAGTGCTTGGCACACGTACTTCTATATCGGGCAACACCGTGGCACCTCCTTCTGGCACGTCGTCCATCTAAATTTGAAAATAATAATATTAAAAGCGAGAGCTGATTTTTTAATACATTTCCGTATGCATCAATAAGTAGGTAATTGTGTCAATTATTAAAGCTAACTTGGTTATTGGTTCGTTTTAAATTTGAGGTAATAATGTTAAAACACAACTACACAAGGCAATAGTGATAAATATGTCTAGTAATACTTAAGGTTAAGTTGAAAAAATATGAATTACCTATTGCAATATAAAAGAGTCTCTTGTCACCAAAAAGTAATTTTCTAAGTAAGTTTATCAATTCATGTATTTTTAAACACATTTTTTTGTACATTCCAAAGCAGAATATTTTTTTATACCATTTAGGCCCGAATATTGGTTCCCTTAAAACTTATAAAAATGCCCTAAAAATGTTTATATGTTACTGACTTAAATAATTATAGAACACTCATTAAACTATTAAAGTTAATCAAATTATTCATTGATTTTAAAATTAAAAATTACAGTTTATAAATAATTGATTTTGATTTAAATTCAAATTTCAAAACTGGTTTCAATCTAGAAAACAATTACCTGAACATTTTGTTTGAAGTATTTTTCGTAATAGGTATAAGAAAAATTTAATTATTTGATTTATGAATAATAATAAATGAAAATGTATTAAAAAATAATTAAATCATAATCTATATCTCAGCTATGAAATAAAAGTAAAAAATGCCCTAAAACGTAAAAATATGTCCTAAAAAGTCAAAAGTCACAAAAATATCTTTAAAAACGCAATAAATTTCAATAAAAATACAAAAATAATAGTTACTTAGGTATTTAGATTCGTACAAATTTTAAGCTAGGAAAGCATAGTTAATGATGTTCCAAAAAAAGATACAAGTCTTCAACACTCGGATCCTAAAGGTCATAACTATGTTTTGATTATATACCTAATTTAATAAAAAGCACAATGATACATTACATGTATAATGACTATGGCGTCTCTTCCTTTGCTGTTGATCAAATGGTCATCGTCTATGTATTCAGAGTGCGGTAAGTAATGTCCGCCGATACCGTAATTAGTAACAACGTATTTGTCCACAATTTTTGTCGTGGGCTTTGAAGAAATCTGAGCAAGTCTATGGTGAATTGTCTCAAATACTGGATCATTGTGTTCCCTAAACGATGCCACTTTTCTAAGGGATATATCTTCGTTTGTATCGATCGACAATCTTTCCAGCTAAAAAATAATAAGCAGAATATATAACCATATTTATATTAATATTATGACTATATAATGTCCGATAAAGCATCATAATATGTAGGTCATATTAAATTATTTGTGATGTTCAATAATTTACTAAATAAATGATTAAGAGAAAGCTACGTGTCTACCCATATGCGTATAATACTATTATGTTGTCTCCGTCTTACAAACGTACGGCGTTGAAAAATTGTTATTTCCCTAAAATATCTAATGAATAGAATTATTTTTTAAGTCCTGCTTTCAAAGTTGTATGCCTACTACATGGACATAAAATTAAATTAATTTGTAAAATTAATTATTGGTCTCTAATAAATGTTTTATGCCTATGGTCTTTCTGGCAAGTACTTATAAGTTATAACGCACCCCCCTATCCGTAGAATTGACCTGAAAACGCCCCTCAAAGGTAGTTAAGAATTATACAATATTTAAAAGCTGTCACGTATACATTCAATCCGACTATAATCTATGTACAATAAATGCATAGGCCATTAGCCATATATTGTTTTATTAATATATTTATATATATATAGGTATAGTAGGTACCAATACCTACATACTTTACCTTAGGTTTAGCCAATTCTTTTATTTTCTTTATTTCGTCGTCGAACAGAACGTTATGATACAGCATCATGCTTGGTATTACAGATACAATTTCTTCACGTAATGGACCAATCATCAAATATTTACGACCTCCATGATAATAACGACATTTCAATTCAAAGTATTTGAAATCCATTGTATTCAGACACGCAGTTTTGAAATCACTGACTTCTTCCTCTGAATCTAGTTTCTATAAGAATTTTACACATTGTTTATTTGATTGCGATTGAAAATTCATGAACTGTCATATAATATTAATCCAAGGCCCCCTGGTCTTTCAGGAAAACACGATAATTTGAAAGTACCTATAGTGCGTCGGATGAAATATAGAATAGCCAGTAGGACATAGGCGACCCGTAGTATCTGTATTAACACAATTAATTGTTAATTGTAGGTAATCAATAATCATGACCTGGTGGGTCGGTTCACAAAGAGCAGTTGCCGTTAAAGCGTTTAACGAAATGATTACGTTAGGTTAGGTTTGTAATAGTTACGTACAGAGGGACATTATCTTACGATATTAATATCAAGACATGAATTTGTTTTTTAAAACTACCATATGAAACAAAAAAACAATGAGATTTTTAACCTTTTTTTCGGACTGGGGGTCAGTGTGATAATGCTATGTGCCTGTAGTATATACACGTCATATAAATTATATTGAACATTGCTATTTTTTAATATACATATTAGTCATAACCAAGATATCAGTATCTCATATAACATATTATAACGTTGTAATATTATATTTACTTGAAGTGAATACGAGTAGAACTTTTTATCTTGATCGTAGGCCGTGTTGCGCTTAAAAACGGTCTTTCCGACCCATATTGTGAACTGCATATTCAGGATATTATCGTTAGTTTCGTTAGTTTCTTCGATATACTTGTTTAATATATCCAACGCACGGTCAATGTTACCTAAATTTGTTTCAGTACGATAATAATGTGCCACATTTACTATGTCTGCCTACAATAATCAATTGTTATAGTTCCCATAATTCACTAACCATTACAACTCACTACAGTATAGGTACCATATGCCCATATAACTTATAAGTATTAAGTGTACGTGTATATTATATAAGTACTTACCAACTAAGTAACTCGACCAGGCAAATTTTGTTATGAATGTGCTGTAATCAACTTTTAATTCATTACCCTCTTTATTGTTTTTATCGTAGACTTCGACAAACCACCAGTATGCACAATGATATTCGGCATTATCGTAACACAAAGATGCCATATCATAGCAATCGTTAACTAGAATAAATAAATCTAATTAATACATTATAAATTTATAACGTCTATACATTAACAGGTAGGTATTAATCATTACAGCAAAATGGCTTTCGGTATTGAATATTAACAGGTATAGCCAAGGTACATGGTGGTTTTTATTTTTAAATTTCGATCGTTGGTTGTCTGTGAGCATAATATAATATATGGGAACATTTTGATTTCGAATTATTTTGCTCGTCGAGAAATTAAATATTTTAGTCAAGTCTTGCGTAAATATTTAATTACGACAGAATAATTTTTTTTAATATGATAACTATTATATTTAATTTAAACATTTTGAAGGACAAAATATTATGATAAACTTGCATATTATACGAGTATACTTTCCTATCTACCTTGTCCAAACTCAGCTTATTCTAGATCATTTTTTTGACATACCAAAGTCAGATCAGGCGTTATATTGTGGCATTATGACCAACACACATAATACGTAATATATACTTTTACAATTTAGTTTTATTCATACACTTCAGCCTATTTTTTTACACAATAATGGTGCCACTCACTTATACTATAATATTATAAACACGCAAATGTTTAATAGTTCATTGCAGTATTATTACCATCAAACGGTTTAGTTGGGTGGCCACCAATGTTTCCATTCGATATTTCGTGAGCATCAAGTTCGTAGATAATCTGTAACCTCCTTATAGCTTTTAATCCACTGACAATGTTATCATAGGTCACTGATTTATCTTTGAATTCCCCTAAAACAGTAAAAAATATGCTTATAATTATACTGTACACACGAGGAAAACTCAATAGACGGAAATAAAACAAATTTTTAAAAAAATAAATTTTAACTAAAATCGATAATATTTGAATTTACCGATCACAGTTGTTTGTGCAGTTTTGTTTTTTAATGTTTCCCAATCACTTTTAATTCGTAGAATGGTTTTGAACGCATTTATGGAGCTCTCCGTGTACGACTCTGCGAGCTCTTTTTCGTTTTGTTTCTTTCGTTGCTCTATAAACCTGAACATTTTTCAAACTTAAATTTTTTTTAAATATATTATTCTTCTTTTTAGTTCAATTTGTGATTACCTTCTAATGTTTTCTAATCTATTATACTCATTTTGTATGTACTTTTCCGTTGCAATTATATGTTCGACTTCCAAGTTGAACAGTTCGTAGACCGAAGACAACGAGTAATGCCAATTGTTGCCGTGGCACAAGTTAAAGTGAATTAAATATAAAACAATAATAATTTTCTGTAAACTATACATTATATCCATCAGTGAAAACTACTGTGATCACGTACACAATACATCAACTAGTAATTATATATCTAACAAACACACACTACAGGTTTATAACGTTTCATGATTTTAAAACCATGCATGTAAATAAATCTATGAACTATTTGGTTAGGTGTTTATTCGCAGCGAAATGTAATTTATCTGGGTTAAGTAGGTACTAAATTATCCGTTAGAAATGTATATTGTAGTGATAACTATAGTGTAGCCTATTTGAATTTTTTTAAATGTATAGTAGGTACACTATAATATAATATTAGGTGCAGTCGTACAGATATATTATTATAATGAAATAACAAATATTATGAACATACAAGAGTAAAATAATTACAATTGTTTATTCAGTTAGGTATGTAATTAGTATTTAGTATAAATGACACAGTGGCTTCGAAAACACAAATTACAAATTAAATACATTGTGATACGGAAAGAGCTAAAAAGAGTGTTGTAGCCTCTACCTTTTTGTAAGGGTTAGGTCTAGGGACTAGGGTATTTTGATAAAATTACTAAATTATGATACCTATATGAAAATACGTCGTGTATCTGATCATTTTTTGGGAGGCTAAACTATACTTAGCATTTTAAAGTGTTTTCTTGGCCCCCTATTCGCCTAATTTGAGCTTATGACTTACTTGGTGTAATCAGACTTGAAAAAATTCAAAATTGTATCAAAAAACAAGCTTTTTTGACTAGATAGTAGGAACTTTCGTCTAACAAAAAAATAATTGTATCATTCGAATCACATTTATCACATGGATTTAACATTTTAACATAATATATTATACATAATGTACCTAATACAAAATGTGAAAAATATGATATATGTAATACATAATGCAGATAAAGGTATACGTACAATGTTTAGTAATTAAATTTATTTCTATACTTTAAATTACTTAGACGACATTATGAAATTAGTAAAAGTACACAGGTATAGGTGTATAAATTTAATTTACAGTATGTATGAATAATAAGTACCTACATGTACCCAATATATTTGTTATTCCAGTTAAACTAAATATATACTTAACAAAATAAACAATATTTCTAAACTACGTTTATTATTTTATTATCTCGCCAATTGTATGTTAACGGTTGTCCTTCTTCGAATACTACCTTTGTCATAACTAAAATGTATAAAAAAAAACATTAGTTATAAACTATTGAATTGAGGGTATAGTTCAACAGCAAAATTAATTTTTATATTTCCTATTCCATGACATTTTTAATCAAAAACAAATTTTTTTTTATAAATAATATATTATATTATATGTGTATATTGTTGCTAATTTGTTTGAAACTACCCAATTAGATGGTATATTCTTTGGTGTATGTTTCTGCATAATTTTTTTTTCATCCAACAGTAATTTGTACTATATTTACTAACCTATCCATATTATGAAATTACTCACTCCATTTATTTCCTTTTATCACAGGACAACCTCCATGATAAGTGCCACTATTTACAGAACCATTATTCAAATATAAGTTTGTAAAAACTAAAGCCGTTCCTTTACGACAATGTGCAACATAGTTTAAATTTGGAAATACAGTATACCCATCATCTGGGACGTCAGTCATCTATAAGATAAGAAAAGAAATTGTTGTCAATGTGTATAGTGTTTAATATTTGATCGGATAAATGATGATAAATAACGAACATAGAATAGTGTGGTGACCAATCTGTTACCGTTCAACTTAGGGCCCTAAAAAAAAAAATGTAAATCCTACAAACATCGTAATTAAACGGAACAATATATTTATGTATGGTGTGGTCGTGTGGATATACCTAAGTGGTATTATATTAAGTAATAAACAACATTTTAATTTAGAACACGGTAAAAGTATGGTTCAAAACATGTGATTCAGAAATGTACAATATAATTTTAATGGTGGCGTTGCTTGTATGGGTATTTCACCAGATTGAAAAACCTGAACAAAATATAAGAGTGGCTATACCAGGTAACTAGTTAGTTATTATAATTAAATATCAACTTCGAAGGTACTTATGTAACAAAAAATCACTTACATCTATAAATGCATCCAAGTGCACAGTGAAATGACCACCTAAGCCGTAATTTACCGTTTGAAATCCTTCGGCCGTCTTGGTGGAATACTCAGTGATGCATTCAATACGTTCGTTAAGCTTACCAAACAGCTTCGGGTTCGAATTTTCCAAAAACCATTTCAGCTGACCCAGGCGTCGGTCGTCAAACAAAGTAACCTTACCGTCTAAGTAATATGCTGCGTCGGACAACTGTGGAGTGAAACATAATAATTTAAAATTATAATTTCTGAGGCTCTAGTAAGTCAATAATTGTTATATGTATGTATAACTGTATAATTTATGTTATAAAGTACTATTGAAATTCTGTTTGGATATTTTTAGTCAATCGGTGTTGCAAAATAACTTAAAACGATTCTCAATCGTGCACAAAGTTTAAATTGTAAACAATACAATAATAATTTAAGCATCTTTATGCATTTTATTCGAAATCTGTTTTTATTAGTTGATTTTAATCGCTGAGATAACTTATACTGTGTTTGTATTTATAACACCATTTTAAAACATATGTAGATAAATACTTAATTGTACCTATAAATTTCATTAAACTTAGATAGAAAACAAAAAATATAGGTACAATTTACTATTTGTACATTTGTTATTTTATTGAAGGTGTGTTATAAATAATAATATCTGCTGCTGTGATTATATTATGTTGTTCGAATTATGGAGTTATAGATTTAAACTTATAAAGTGGGCCTCTCTCTCTCTCTCTCTCTCTCTTCCCCTTTCTCTCTTCTACCTCAAGACTACATCATCTATAACTAGGGTTACCATACGTCCGGATTTCGTCCGGACAGTCCGGATTTCAAACACCAGTCCGGATTGGCGTCCGGATTTGAAAAATGTCCGGATTTTATAAAGGTAACCGTTTAACGTGGTTATATTGATACAAAAAGTTATGTTTGGTGACAGATTTCCGGGTTCACTCTGTATAAATTAATAATATCTAATTTCTATTTATTAGTATAAGTTAATTAATTATTATAACATGTTTAACCTAATAACTCTTATGTAGACGTTTTATTTATAGATTTAAATAAAATTGTATTAATGAAAGAACAATACTGTTTAACTTTAATTTTACACCCCCTCCCCCGGAAACGGAACTGATGTCCGGATTTGGTCTAAAAACATTATGGCAACCCTATCTATAACACTTTTTAAAATTAATTTTTACCACACGGTTATCACTGAGTTTTAGTAGCATCTCCATAATATTTTCCATTTGGTCAACTGAACATCTTCACAAAGTCTTCTAAGATACAACTTCTAACCTAACCTGTATTATACTACTACAACAATATGTACCATCACTTATTACTGTATATTAGTAGATGCCGAAATATTTTTGACATATATTGGGTGTTACCCCTATTTAATCATAATTATTAATGGCATCTGGACACGTGTCTATACTCAATATAGTCATACAGTGTATATCTAATTTAGTTAAATGATTTACTTACATCATTCGAAGCCATATCAGTAATCGTTTTAATCTCTTCGTCGTAGATAATGTCATGATAGAGTTTTACGTTCGGATCGCTGCTGATATCTTCTTCTTTGAAAGGCATTAACATTCTATACGGAGAATTTTTTGTTTGATAACGGCATTTAGAATCACACGTTAAGGGTCGCACAGATTTGCCTGTCCTGCATAAATTGTGGAAACGTCTTACTAGATTGAATTGTTCATAATCCTAAAACCGAAATTCTATATTTAATAATATAACAGTTGAGAAATATACATGTCATATAAGTGTTTATACAACCAACTAGCGAACATCAAATATCATATTATATACGAGTACCTAGTTAATATAGCTTTAATCATTCAAAATTCTTACATCATATGTGTCATATATATCTGCAGATTGTGCACTGATATCGCGAATGTTTAATGCCTTTGCCATTAGAGAAAAATATGCAGAATGCTTAGTGTTTTCTGAAAGATTCAGATTACTAAAATCCGATAGAGTTTCTAAACTAAATCCTAAAAAAAAAGATACTTCATTAATTACCTTCCAATGTGGCCTGTATAGCTTATTAAGTATGTATAAGTGTAATGTGTATTAGTATGTATTTATATGTTTTTTTTTTGTTCTTTTTTAAAAGCCATCTGTTAAATAATCGAACAATAGACTTAAAATATGGTAATAAATAAAAAAAACAAAATATGACATAGAATAACTAGTGAAGAAGCCTCCCAGGGGAGATATAGGTACTTTATTTGGTACTACTGTATATTTTTTGATGCGTCTGTTTAGATAGATTGAAGTCACAAAAATCCGAGTTTATAGTTCAATTGAAATTTGAGATTATGATGGAATGGAAGGTGGTTTTTTTGTTGATATAAGATAGTTGGGTTTGAATTTTAGGATAGTATAACTAGAATGATGCTGAGAAAGATGGACATAATTTCTCGATTTTAAATTGGCAGTTTGAGTTCCTGCATATACTTGTGTATGTTTCCACTTCATACATTTATATATTCATATTACCTGCACATTATATACTGAATACTTATTTATTTGTATGAATAGTTGTATTATTACACAGTGACTGTGTAGGTATACCTGTGGCCATTGATGCTGATCTTGTATAATAATTCAATCTGTCTATATCTACACATTTTGGACGATCGATCAACCATTTATTATAAGCTTGAACAGCCCAATCTATTACACTGTAAGTGTCATATTCTTCGAAACTATATTTAGACATTATATAACATTCGCAAGCTAAAAATTAAAATAAAAAACGTTGATAATCGTTAAAAGTTATGGTCCGATGTGGCAAGTATTTTATAATATGTTAAATATATTACCTATTACAAATTCGTAATAGCAGATCAGTCGCATAGAACTTACCGTCCATTGGGTCTCCGATGATCCGATCCTTATATCTACCAGCAGCCATGTCGGACGCAGGAATCAAGTACACTTTTTGAATCCTTCTTAGAGATCGATAAGCTGATTTCACATTAAATTCGCTAATTTCTTGCTGCTCGTCAAATTGTTTAATGACTGTGTTTTTCGTAATCAACATTAACTTATCAATAGGACACAATGTGGTAGTTCGGTACATTGAATTTTAAAACAAATGAGCATAATTACCATTCACTGAAATTGTATTATTCATCAATCTCTTTATTTTTGATAAGTTATTGTACACCCGTGACATCAATTTCAAACTATCGACTTGACTAAGTATTAAGGTACGTTTCATATATGCATAATCTATGTACCAATCAAAAATTGGAATTATAAGACTAAAAAACAAATTGAATAAATATCACAATATGTAGTTACATTATATTATATGTATATTATAAAATGTTATTCAAATTAAGCAGCACCTATACAATAAAGTAACTATAACGGATAAGAGCGATTTTAATGCTGTAGCCCTTTTCTGATTACATTAATGGCACGTATTAATTATGGGTTAGGTTCGCATGATAATAATTTTAGAAGTTGTTATTTATTTATCTTTTCATTTACAAATAAGTAAAAATATAAATCTATTTAATTTTGTTTTTAAAAATGTCACCTCTCCAATTCATGTAATCTCTCTGTTTCCAGTTCCAAATATTTTTTGACCAAGGCAAACTGTTCATCTTGTAGGTTATAGAGATGCCTTAATATTATTTGCGACGAATGCCAATTTATTCCATTTGCAAGAGGGCATGTGAAAATGAAAAACACTAAATATCTTAACATATTTTTTTTGTTGCATGTGTTCACTCTATATTTTAAGTATAAATGTATATTATAAAACTCGGAGGTGCGTTAAATAAATGTGAATGTATATTTTTTATTTTTACGGGACCATTATTAAGTAAACAAAATAATATTTTATATTGTGGACAAATGGATATAATAATTACACGCACATAAAAAAGCCGGTTGATTTATTTGAAACCATAATATTATACATATATCTACATACATGTCTATTATTATTTATACAACGTAACTTTTATATTGTATACAGCTTAAATTCCACAAAAATGTGCGTAATATTATTAATTATGTTGCAGGCATATATGAACAATTTTTTTTTGTTAGGAGGACATGTATGAAAAGTTTAAAACCATGTTATTTCTACCGGATTTATTTGATATGGTAACTCGGTTGGTATACGTAGATAGCGGTGTGTACTAATTGAGTCCCCGTACCTGAACGGAAAAAATTAATATACTAATTGAGTCCCGGGTACAAACGAGACATATACTAATTGAGTCCGAGGTTAGGAAACTAATTGTATACGAATTGAGTCCGAGGATTATTTTGAGTAAAAAATAAAATGACCATCCAAACAAAGAGAAAATTATGCCGCGCGTCAAAAGCCGCTCCACACGGATATACCTATATATTCATATTATATTATTGAAACTTTGTCCAAAAGTAAACAAAATACCAATGGTATGTAGTTATTATTTTCATTCCGTAGATAGTAAACAGTTGAGTAAACTGTATTGGGCAGCTTTTAAAAGTCCCATCAATATATATTGTATCAAACGAAAAAATATATATTGGTTATATATTAATTAAAATATTAATATAATAATTATTTTATATTATAATATTTTAACGGGACTCAGTTAGTATTAAAACATGGACTCAATTAGTATTATACCTACAATTTCACTGGACTCAATTGGTTTATACCCCAAAACAACCCGGGAGTCAATTCGTCATAAAAGGTTATACTGGGACTCAGTTCGTATGCAGCCGTAGATAGTGAGTACATTATTATAACAATATTTTTACGTGGGTACCTATACAAAATTAATTGTTTAGGACTTTGTACCTTAGAAGTAATAAATATACCCAACCATCATAAGCACTAGTAGGTACTAATGTGTTTATAAATTTAGGTTTTAATTTGTTACACAATAATGACTTTAAGTACAAAATTCAAGTTTCAACGATATATCTATTATTATATACATACCTTATACCAGTGGTGTACCCAGAATTTTAGTACTGTGGGTCTGCCTCACTTACAATAGGCCAGTAGGCCCTCGAGTAGGTCACTGCGTAAAAACTTCAACCAACTGTGTATTATAAAGTCCTACTATTTACCTTATTAGTTATTTATATCATATTTTGATACCAACATTCAAAATAACTATAATATATTGAGGGTTCTATCACTGGACAGCCTCCCTCCTCATGAATATTATTATCATGTAAATATTCTCCATCATATTTATCTTATTTTCGTATTGCGTACGTATACTATGCTACAGATAGTAAATTTCCTATTAAAACTTTAATAATATGATATTATGACTTAAGTGATAACTAATTTTTAAGTAAAATTTAACATTTGCAAACTTTAGATATTATTAATTAATTGTTATTTTCATTTGTTGTTTTAAAAAAAAAAGGAACAGTTAACAAATTTACACAGAATATTATTATATTAAATTTATTTTTTTATTTGTATACGTATATATTAATTATATTTTGCAGTTTATTTATTTTAACAACAGTAGGATCGATGTGTTTTGTTAAGACCCGTATCACAGCTGCGGGTGCGATACGCAGAGTGTTTTTCGATTTTGGTACAATATAAGTTGATGAGTTTCAGCACGATTTCGTACACTTTTTATACTTCAATACTCAGTCTTCGCATATACATTTATATATCCTAATACACTTATACATTTACATAGTAAATATATTTAAATTATTGTTATTTTATATTTAATATTATTCCATCAATGATTATTGTACATATTATTTCCAATAGAAAAATGGTTATGTAGCTCTCACTTCGGGGGGCTATATTTTACCGATAAAAAACTGTGGGTCAGCTGTTAACCTCACAAACCCTCCCCTGGGTCCCGCTCTTGCCTAATACATACTATCTACTATAATACATTCTATGATATAATTAAGCATTAATAAGATAATTGTTTCAAAACATTTCGATTTTATATACAGTATTAAAAATGAAATATCATAAAATTTAATTTAAGGTCATCATCAATTATATATACTATATAGTATCCCACAATTCAAACAATTTTTAAAAACACTCAACACAGCATCGTCCATCTTTTATTTCTGTACAAAAATCATTCGAGCATTTTTTTTTAAACTTACAATAACTTAAGGGGTTTAAGGATCTGTAAATCGAAAAATCTGAATGTCAACGGTCAGTGGTCATCAGATAAAAATAACCGCTAAACGTGAATATACCTATTGAAACAATAAAAGCGATAAATACGAAACACTATATGGTTTAATACTAAATATATATACATATGTAACAACCGTAACTGGTGTATGTTTATTAGGAGCAATATAATAATCCACTGATGTCTGATATACCATTTACCATTTGTATACAATTTACCTACTTATCTGGTTGAGAATTTTTTGTCCTAATATTATGTACATATTATTATACTTAATTAATATGTGAGTAACAGTAATAATGGAAGACTACAAAAATAGAGTTAATATAGAATACATAAGAGATCTATTTATTACTATATACATAAATATTTGTTATTTCATCGTATATAATATTTATTATTTCTACACGTTTTTATTTATTTTTCCAATTATAAGGCAAATGTTGTCCTTCTTCGTATAGCCATCTAGTCATAACTGAAAAATATAAATAGTTGATTTTCTATTCTTAGTTTAGTGATCATACATTATAGCCACATAGGTATTACATAATAAACACAAATATTGCATACCTATTTTATAAAGAAAAAAACCTCTAAACGAAACAATATACAACATTTAATTTAAGAGCACATCACACCCGCATGTGTCTCAGTCTTTTATCAATATTTTTATTAAAAAAGCAAGTTATGAACATTTTTAAGTTGTACATTTTTTGTACATTTTAAAATGATCATAACTTACTTAAAAACTATAATGTCAATAAAATAATAAAAGATGCCCTAGACGGCCTAGACTACAATCTTACCTTTAAATTGTATAACAGTTCAATTCACTGTAATTTTAGAAATAATAGAATAAAATGTATTATAATTAAAGTAAAACTTGCTATGTTGTATATATTTTGTAAGACGTCCACAACACATGTGGGTGTGTCGCATACCCTAATTGAACGAGTTTAAAAAAATTAAAAAATTATAAGTAGTATAACAAATCTAGGTTTATTGTTTATAATATAATTAGTTAAGAACCTATTTAAAACCGTAAATTGTAAACTCTACAATTCTGTACTTTATATAAGAAATTTTTATAGTTGTAATTGTAACTAACTATTACAGATTAAGATTTAAGAGTACCTACTGATTCTTAAAAAAACTTGCACCTACCTACCTTTTAATGAATGTTTTTAAATTTATTTATATATAATTTAGGTACTATATACGTTGAATTAAATGTAAAATTTAAAATGGCATTCATAAAAAACGGCAATGAAGCACAATTTCACATTAATTTTCTAAGTAAAGATACCTATCATTGATGGTCATTATATTTAAACTAATTTATATCAAAACTTGGAAACCTTAAAAATCTAGTAGTTTTTTAGGTATTATAAACCATACAAACTTAAATCACATAGATGTAGGTACAGCTATAATGAAGATTTTAAAATTCATTTTTATCTTATCGCTGCTTATATAAATTTAAAAAATCAATACTAACTCAATTTATTTCCTTTCAATAAAGGACAAGATCCATGAAGAGTTTCATAGCATAATTTTCCATTAGACATATTCAAATTATGCCAAACCAAAGCAGATCCTTTTTCAGCAGGAGCAATAATATCTAGCATAGGAAATGCTGTATAACCATCGTTTTGAACGTCAGTCAACTAATAAATAGTAATACATTTTTATATTTTATATGTTTGGGTACTTAATCAAAAAAATAAAATTGGCTAACATAAAATAATACAGTCACTAATCTGTTACCAAACATCACATTTTCCTGAAAAAAAAAATAAAAAAATAAAAAATCATTAAAAAAATCAGATAATAATATAATGATATTTATAGTTCAATATTGTATAAGCAATAGATTATCAATTTTAATAAAATATAATGATTATAAATTATATATATCATATCTATTCTATCTATTCTATCATTTCCAATCAATATTTTTAAAAAATTATTAAGTATAGCCTGTATAGGTAAATAATTGTGTTACGTACAGTTCCTTTTTGGAACGTATCATGATGAGGTAAATAATGACCACCTAAACCATAATTGACTACTTGATATTGTTCAGCTGTTTTTGCAGAAAATCCGGTAAAAGATTCAACACGAGTATTTAGTGCATCAAGATATTCAACAGCATCGTGTTCATTTATCCAGTTGACTTGACCTGAACGGCTTCGTTCTTTTAACGCGGTATTGGTACCAGTTGTTCTAATATGCGCATCTCTCATCTAGTATATTATTATAATAATATGATTAGGTAAGATTTTTTTAATAAAAACAGTAGGTATAGTGCATACAAGTGTATAGGTATATTATAATAGTTAATAATATCTCTAAATTATAGATGTTTCTAATAGTTAAGGTTTTCGAACCGAACACTCCTATGTCAAATCTAAGATGTAAATACAAATAAAAATTGATTATCGTAATATCTGCTTCTCAATTTTAGTATGAATACATTTTTTTTAGACTTTGTGTTATTAATTTAATTAGTTAATATAAAGGTATAAGTAATAAATCGCATAGACTACCCTATAGGTATTTATTGTCATTATTCTATAATTTAAATATTTTTAGTTAAATATATTAGTTATTTTATAAGGTTATCAAATAATCAGCATTTTTGATAAAGGCAAATTTATTTGAACCTTTTAAATGTTTTTAATGTTTGATTCAATTTAGTTGTTTCGTTCGGTTTGACTTAAAAAAAAACCTGAGAATTCACATCGCCGTATTATTGTTATTAACTGTTATTATAGTCATTACCAACGTACAGACGTACAGTAGATATACAGTGGTATGTTTTAAAAATATGTTTGCTATATATTACATTTTAATAAGCGTAATAACAAAAGTAAGCCACTACGATTCGATTTGTTAATAAGATTGAAATCTTTGTAGGTATGAGGAACTTGGGACGCTCCTTAAAAACGAACTCTATAGCCGATACTTCTAATTCCATGACATAAATATCTGTGAGAAAATACCCCTCTTAATTTCGGTTATTTTTACAAGTATTTTATCCCCCCTCCCCCCTTCGAGTATCAACTACATCCATAGGTTACTTTATTCTATCTATTCATACTAGAAACCACCCTCAAATTTGAATATTGAAGAATTCTTAATTCTCTAAAAGGTGATGAGTGATGACGCACTAGAAAATAATTTCGGCTGGGGGGAGCGTACATTGTTTCAATTAATACATCAATGGGAAATGATTAGCTGGAAACCGAAATACAAGATTTCACAAAGGGTTATATAACCTGTCTGGTTGCACCTCTGTTGACACATAAAAATACATAAGTAATAACACTAATAACTTCTGTAATTGTTAAGATATCATAGTTATATACTAAAGGCTTAAAAAAAAATACACTGATAACACTAATAACACACATTACTGTAAGACCAATACATACACCACTCGCTCAGTCTCTAAGACATCATCAATCCGTTATATTCAATATAATATAAGTAAATATTGAAGGTACTTTAGAATATATAATAATATAGAGAGAGTGGCCAAAAACCCCAAAACAGAGAAACTCTATAGAATTCACAACTTCTTTGACTCAAGATATTAATTTATCAACATACACAGTACACACAGAATAAAAAATAATACTATTGATTATACATATTGCATATAACTGCACATGTTTATGCTATTTTATATCTCATCTAAATTAGGTAATAATAACGATTTATTCGATCCAATTAAAATACTTACGTTTTCTAAGCTTGCCGTTTTAATTTTCAAGATTTCGTCATCATATAATACATCATGATATATTTTAATGAAAGGTTCACTATTAATATCTTCTTCTTTAAATGGCATCAATATTCGGTAAAATAAATTATTCGTTTGGTATCTGCATTTTAAGTATTTTTTTAATGTTCGTGATACCCCACGCTTACATAAATGTCTAAATTCATTTTCAATTGTATTTCCTTGCAAACGCTTTAAAACAATGCATTTAATTTAAGTTCTCTAATTGTAATTTTCATAATAATTATTATTCTTACATTATATACTCCCATTACATCCATTATTCTCTCCTTTTCCAGTTCAAATAATTCGTTTCTTATAAGATGATAGTACCTCACACATTTTTCAGTATATTCTTGATAATTTGATCCACTTGGATTTACTAAATTCATAAAGTCAAATCCTAAAATATATTTTTAAGAATGGTTATACCTTTTAAGTAATATTCATCATATTCACGTTTAATTTAGGTTTTTAAGTGAGAGAGTAATAATATTAGGCGCTGTTTTATTCGGTTTCCGAGATCGTCAAAAAAAAATATAAAAATGTTATTTAATTTATTAATTTGTTTTTAATTTTGAAAATAGCATTATCATATTTTATTTGTTCACACATTTTTCACCTGTATATACTGATGATGATGCTATGAAGTAATTTAAAATATCGATATTTACACATTCTGGTCGACCATCACTCTCCCATTTTGTATACGCTTCGACAGCCCAATCTAGGACGCCGTATATATCGTTTCCCTCTGAACAATACTTCGCCATGACGAAACATTCACATGCTAATAATAATAAATGCATTCAGTGTTGACTAGTTAGTGAGAAATACTGAACTTGATTGCATGGTTGAAAATGATAAATATAAATTATTACCATCCATCCGGTCACCGATAATTTTTTCATTAATTCTACCTGCCGCCATGTCTGATGCAGGGATTGCATAAAATAATTGTAGTCTTCTCAATGCTTGATGTGCCCACAATACATGATCACCGCTAAGATCTTTGTGTTTGTCAATATGGTGTAATGCTATATTTATTGGTTTATTAATTATGTATAAAATGTGAAATAATACTTAAATACTTATTAATTATTAAAGATGTTTTGTTATATAGGCATATAGCCAATAAATTCAAATATGCAAATTTGATTACCTTCTGTAGATTGTTTATTGTTTATTAAATCTTCAATTTTTGAAAAATGATGTTGCATTTGTGTCATCACTTTGATAACGTCCAAGTGATCGTGTAAGAAGTGTTGGTCGGTTTTTTTGTGATCACGCCATTCATATACTGCAGCTACACAACTTAGTAAAGTAATTAAAATTAATATTAAAATCCACATACCTAATATAAAATACATTATAGATATTAGATAGTGAACAAAAATATTTATTAGAAACCTAAATAATACATTATACATTAGATAATATACATTATAGAACACAGTATTTTTTATTTCATACAATAAACTAGCCGTTGGCAGATTCTGTGCACTTCATTGTCCGTTAAAAATAACAATTACTTCAACTATGATTCAAAATTTGTGTTCAATTCGTCATATTTTAATAGTTTAAGCCCCGGCTTAGTGAAGTTCAAAACTTCCCATGACAAATTCCTGTAGATTTAGGTACCCCATCTTAATATCCATTAATGATTTTTACCTCAGTCATATAAAATACAGATCTACATAATTATACTCAATCATAATAACTACTTTTTTATCGCATTTTCAGCTTGATATAGGTGAAACAATTTTTTTTAATCGGTACCTCATGCATAAAGTCATAACCAATTGGTAATTTCTTATTCATCTACACTAAATTTTGTAACCAATAGCAAACCCTATAATAAACAAAAAAATATTATTATTATTATTATTATTTCTATTATCTCTATAAGAAATTCTCAAATTTACAATGAATACAATTAAGGGCTACTTAGCGAGATAAAATGAAGGCAATGTTTCCTTGGGATAGTAGCTTTCTGATGGTAAAAAAATTTTAAATCAGGTAATTATAGTTCCAGAGATTACGCCAAACAAACGAACAAATTTGTCTTCTTTATTTATTGATAAAGATATGCCTAGTCAGTAGGTACTTATTTATTATTTAAAATTTACCTAACAAAACTATACAAAAAAAAAGAATTCTTTAATTTGGTATTTAGGTAACTTAAAATTTTAAAATTGTGTCTAGTAAATGTACTCAAAATGTATTTCAATTTATTTGTAATACAGTTTTTCTTTGCTATTATACAAACAGTATACATACTCTGTATAAACCTAGTTGTGGGAGAATATTGGAGAATCTAAAAATTAAAATTTAATTACTTTTTTAATTCTTCTATACGTTTTGTCTCCAAATCCAAGTATTTATCCAAGGCATTAAAATGATCGTTTTGCAGATCATATAATTTCTTTAACATTATTTGTGATGTATGCCATTTCCCTCCGGCTGCTGCAAATATTAATAACGAAGAAACAATGGCTAAATATTTAAACATGTTCATTCCAAACCTATTCACAGTACTTATTTACGTAACTAACGTAGCTAACGTAACTAAAATAAAGTATAAAATGATAAATTTAGTATGACAATGAGGTGAAACAATTATAAACAGTTCAATAAACTTTTTAACATGACAGATAAAAGAATTATTATTATTTTTTTTTTAAATTTCTATAATTTCAAAAATATTTACTCATGTGCAGCAATCCAAATATTTGTCCATTCTATTCTACATCGACAGTGCCTATAGTTTAATTTGTTTAGCAACACTATAACTCAGATGGGAGGATATACGAACAGTATATAGGCCATAGGTGTATATAGCTTATACATTTATTATAATCTACAATGTCACGTGGCATACATCGTTATTTTGATTCATATAATTTTACTATAGCATACCTATTAGCATATATAGCAAATACTAAATATTCGTATTAAATATCATATAAATACCGTGGAGTGTTGACCATTGTTCAAATATAGGTACTATAATGATTAATATTATATTATACTGATATACCTAGATAATTAAAAAATTGCAAATAATTTTTTAGAATTTTCAAATATGTCATTAAAATATTATACGCTAGAAAACCATTTAGAGAGAGCCAACTAAAAAAAGCCCTCCAATTGGCAAAATTTTTGTCCACTAATATTAGCCAAAAAAAAATAATTTTCAAAAACTAAGAACCAGTTGGCAATAATTATTTGCAAAATAATTATATGATTATAATTTTTATTTATTGAAATTAAATAAATAAATAAATTTAAAACTCTTATAATGGTCGTATCAAGCACCATAACAATTATTGCGTGCCAACAATTTTAGCATTGTGGATACTAGAATTTCTGTTTATTATGAAAATATATCGACGTACAACATTAAAATACATAGATGAATATCTGCATATCTGAATATATATAATACGTACTTATTTGACAGTGAATGATGGTCAGAAAATTATATTTGCAAATATTCTTTTTAATAAAATAAATCAAACGCAGAGCACTTGCGAGCCCGCATGCCCTAAAAAGTGACTAAACAAGCAATGTGCGTTCCGTGTGATTTCGCATGTTTTATGTTAAACTTAGGTGTGGTGTCGACTGTGTCGTAAGTAACGCCCATTTACACTATTTTCACCAAATTATAAATACGGTTAAAAAATATGATAAATTCAGCATGCATTACTCAAAACTTTGGTTCTCTCTGTAAGTCAATTTTCAAGATAGAAAACAAATGTGTGTCAAAGTTGCATGAAAAAATGAATGTCATTGAAATTCGAATTCATATAGAGAGGTACAATTTAAAAAAATAGATGTAATATTAAATCTTTTGCAGTAAAAATACAGAAATGAAATTCAAGGTCATGCGTTCGAAATATTTCGTGTTCCTTTATCGTTGAATACACTTTTTAGAAAAAAAAATTAGAATGTATCTTATGTTTATCTTCTCAGAATCAGAACTAGTTATTCGTAGTTATTCGTAGTTATTCGTCCGGTTATTGATGTTACCAACTCGTAATTTCAAGCTATATACTGCTTAATGTCAACGGTCTAGTATCTACTTCAGTTTTTTTCTATATTATAGAAATACTCATATGAAAATAAACATTTCCTTAAAATACAAAGTAGTAAAATAAAAGGGTCAAAGGTTGATAAGCCCCCTACCACATCCATCATATTTTTAGTATACAAACATGCTTTACACTTGTATACATCACTGCAAGAAGGTATATTTACTCTGAATACTTCTAAGAATATTCTTTATATGACGAGTGATTAAAAAAACAAGTAAAAAAAATAACAGTAATGTATATTAAACATACTTAATATATTATTTAATATTAGTTATTTAAAATACAATGATCAAACAATTTTGTAAAACAAACAGTTAATCTAAGTATACTACTCTTTGGTTTCAAACCTTCGAAGATGGTTTTAAAAAATCTGTGGCTTTTTTGCTGGATTATTATACTTGTGGCCCTAGAAGTTACAGAAATAACAAATTGATAGTTTATCATTAAAATTAAATTTTGGTATTACTATACAAACTTAATATAATTTGATTTCCAACTCTATTATGAATTCAAATACCTACCTATTACACCAATAATTATTATCAAAACATAAATTAACTTTTCAAACTTCATATGTAAAATTAATAAGGTAATTTAAATTTTTTTCAATTATGTTACTAAAACAATTCCAAAACCATACCTAAAACTTTACATAGTTACTATACAAATAGTTTGAATAATAAAACTCAATTAAAACAAAAATTGATACAAAAAAACTAATAAATCTACAAAAGCCAAATAAATTATTTTTATATGTTAGTTAAGATTATCAATTATTAAAAAAAAAAATTTAAAAAAAAGAATTCATAAGAGTTTGTTTTGTTGGCTCTCCTAAAAATTGTATTTGTAATACACAGGTTACGCTAGGTTAGATGTAATATCGTCGTGATGGCAAGGTGGATTTATGTTTTGTTATTATCGTTCATGGTTATCATAATATGTTGGTAGTGATAACTGATAACGAATATGAAAATATTAAAATAGTTAAAAGACTAAACATCGCTCAGTGATAGTGTAAAGTGTAACAAATTGTTCTCTCTTGTCTATAAAATAAAACGTTAACGTACATAAAAAAATATTGTGTAATGCTAATAAATTTCTATTTGGTATTTTTAAATACCATAAATATTTTTGTAGTATACTTGTAAAATTTAAAAATATAAAAAAACAATTTCAATTATGTAATGCACTTATATATATTTTTACTCCGATTTAAATCAATTCAATTTTAAAATAGTAATCATTAATAAAAGTTGAATATAATTTACCTTAAATGGTAAGTAAAATATTAATTAAACCCCTATTATATGATAAAGTTAATTGTTACTTTCACAACTAATATATTTTTATGTTCTAAATTATAGTCTGGGAACAATGATGAAGCATTCCATCGTACTGGATCATTTCGTCGGGTATTACCTCCAGGCAATGATACTACCGGTATAAGTGGTATAGCAGTAAAATCAACCAATACCAATAACTCCTATATAAATGCAAATTATATTCCTTTTTTTCTTGAGTATACCCTCATGTCTGAATTGTAAGTAATAAGAAGCTAAAATGAATACAAATATTTTGTAATAAGTACTCAGAGGCCCCAAAAATATGTTTTGCTCATACCATTGGTAATTTAATGGGTGGTTAGTTATTCTTTAGTTAAATATTCTAAATTGATACAGTTAAATACATTTAATTATAGTTGTATGGTCTTAAGTGGTGGTGAATGTAGTAGTACATCTTATCTTTGTTATGTGTTTAAGATTACTTTGGTGCCTCTGTTAGTACACACATATAAATATTCAATTAATCAATTATTGTCATAATTTAATTTCAGTAATATTTTGAGCAAAAAATTAATTCCAGGAGTATATGTTATACCAGCTGATAAAACTCCATTCAGTAAGCAAAAGTTACACATAGTTAATCAAATTGACCAAAACATTATCAATTTTATATCTTGTTTCAGTATGGTATGGAGTAATTTTCCCGAGGTACGGGCTTTATAAAAATGGAGTTTTTCGTTTTCGTTTACTTATAGACAGTCATTGGCCAAATTGCGATTGTCCCAAAGTGATATTTGAGACACCTCTATTTCATCCATTGGTCAATCCAACCACTGGGGAAATGAGTATTCAATATCATTTTCCAGAATGGAAAAAAGGAGTTAGTCGTATTTGGCATGTAATAGATCATGTATCAAAATCTTTTTATGATATACCTAGAACTAAAACTCCTGAAAATCCAGAAGCTGCTGAATTGTAAATATTATATTTCACATTTTTGGTAAATAATTTACTGACAACTTATTTTTAGATTAAAAACAGATAATGAGAAGTATATGAAAAAATGTGAAGAATGTGTAGAACACAGTCAAGTTGATATATATAAGCAACCAAAACATTCAGAGATTGATCCAAATTATTTGTTATTCGATATTTATGATGAAGAAATTCATGGAACAATAAGACGTTCATGGCTTCAACAAAAAGTTTGTATTATATTAAATGAATATTGAATGCTAATAGTTTCAATGCATAAAAGACATTTAAAGTTAATAAATAACACAATAAACTTATGTCCAGAAACTAACTACAAATTTGTTATCATTATATGTAAACACTATTTAGTAATACAACAATAATGAATTTTTTGTTTTTTAACTTAAATAAATATTGATAATATAGAACAATTGTTTTTTTTTATTTTTAGGAAAATGACAACAAGACTCAACATTTATCTTGGGTACAACCTGGATCATTAGAACCATTTTCTCGGCCAAATACGTAAAAATTAAACTTTTAAATCTAATAAAAATCAACAAAAGTATTAATATTTGTAAAATTAGATATAATTGTACATTTGTACAAACTATAGTATTAATATTTTAATTAAATGAGGTACATAATAAATGTCTTAAGTTATTTTCTACTTCACAAATGTATTATAACTATTCAAATCATTGGAGACTTAGGTATCTTTTAAGATCACAAGATGATTGTATTAAGTATTCGATTTTAAAAAGATATTAAAAATGTTAACAATTAATAAGTAATTAATACAAGAAATAAAATACAGATCTAGGAAAAAAAGAGCCCCAGAAAAAAGCCATGCTATCAAAGTACAGTAAAAAAACTGAAAAGCCTCGAACCAACTAAATACATTATTCTTTTTTATTTTTATTTGAATAATTAAATATAATCATAATATAATCATTACATTTGTCCATATAACACTTCTTTAACATATCCATAACTATAAATATAATATTAAAAAATACTAGTTTAATAATTTGAATAAACTTTTATAGTTTTATGTCATTATAATATTTCATGAGCTAATACACCTAACATTAATCAATTAATGTTAATTGTTTTTTATTAATGATTAAATTATTCTTATTTTAATTAAAAATAATCACAGCAATAACTATATGAACAAAAAACTCGCATTTTTAGTACTAAAATGTTGTAGATACTAAGATAAGAGTTTACAATAATTAATAAAATATAATACCTTCATCATTATTAAGATAAAATCATATGTCAATTACTTGTATTACTATATACTTTAATCTCTTATATTTCAAGTGTATGTTTATACATGAATACCTTTATACCTAATAGTTTAAAATATTGGGTTTATTATTTTATTAAATATTATTATGGTATAAAAGTATATATAAATTATATAATATATTATATATGGTTATAGATCCCTATATCAAAAAAGTATGGATAAATAATGATACATTGTTTAAAAATTAAAAATAATAAAATGTACACTATAGTAAAAATGTGTTATGTATTTAGTTGGTATGGGGGCTTTTTTTTCCTATAAGCGAGGCTTTTTGTATTTTGATATTAGGGCTTTTTTTCGAATACCAAAATATGCTATTATATTGTTATCTTTAACTTACTGTGGTAATTAACAAAATTTGGTACTACATGTGCTACGTAAATCATTCAAATTTGCTCATATTTATCATTATATAGTGAAAATACTAAATGTGAATTTTTAAGTGTTTAAAATTATTTAAATGTTTTAAAAATTAATATTTTTTTAGAAGCTTAATTAATTAATAATATGATATAGTTATGTAGTAATTACATATGACAAATACATGTATATTCTATATATACATATATATAAATATATATATATATATGTTTATTTTATATTAACATAATATATATCCATATTGGAACTATAGGGCTACAGATATTTGACTTGCATGTAGGCCTATAGTTTGATCGTTATTCATTATTGTTTATTTAGTATAAAAAAAACATAATAGTAGTCTTTATTCAAACACAAAAACAAATTTTAAACATTTGAATTAATTTTCAAGTACATTAAATCCCAAACTTACATTACTAATATACTATAATTGAGTTGTGCACATTTTCATTCATTACAAATAATATACCTAGTTGTTATTTGATAATATTGATGTAACATTGTTTTTTAATGTAATATTACAACATTGTTTGTAAATAAGTTTTCAGAAAAAAAATTTACAGTTAAAAATGGTTTTCCAGTTCTAGTACACAGGTACTAAAAGGCAATGATGCATAACGTTTTTCGATCCACAACCCCAAAAATTATTTATTTTGATGATACTAGTTGTACCTAATGTATGTTGTACCTGGTTATCCTATCAACATTAAGTAAGTGTATAGTATATACTTATTTAATGGTCTTAATGTACACAAACAAAATTATTCATATAAATTAAATCATTAATTTTAGGCAATTTTAATATTTCTTGAATTTCATCAAACCAAATAATAAAATACAAAATTAAAGTTTTATTTAATCTAAAATTACTGAAATTATTGTAACTATAACCAAAATTTGATTCGAATTGATATAATAATTTTAACGAGAGACCTGCTCTTGCATTGAAGACTTGATTGATTCTTTGTTTGTATTCCCAACATTAAGATATGACATAATATTATAATTGACACGGCCGTCAAGGCTGCAAAATAATTTTACGTTGTATAAAATAATAATATGCATAGTATATAACTTTTTCATTTGGTGTTAAATTATTGTTGACACTTTAATTAAACCCTGCAGTAATTGTACAACACCAGACTACATGCTGGACATAATCTTCTACCCAATCAGTTATTCAAATTGGGGCTCAACCATAATCCTTACCATAGTACTGTACCTCCCTGTGGTGGTGCTTCATCTTCATGTAACATAATTGACTAAAAAACTGTCCTCATTGTTCCTTCATTAAATCAAATTTAAAATACCAGTTTTTATTTACTTAGTTTAAACTACTCCTATACTACTGATCCAATAAGAATTTATTTATTTTTCAAAATTTGAAAATTTTTGGGTGGACTTGTTATTAATTAAATATTTGTATAAATCAATGAATCAACCTAAATTATTTTAATCTCTTTAGGTTGTCTATTCTATAAATAATTTGGTTTATTGTATGTATAGTGTATACTTTATTACTATGTTTGTATTTTCAATAGTAAATCCATATAAACTAATAAGTAACAGATTGGACAGTTGTCTGTAAAATAATTATGAAGATATTTATTATTGTTAAGTACTAATGGGTCTAAAATCAAAAAAAAAAACAATTTTTTTATATTTTCTCATAGCATTGATATTTTTATGTACTATAGAATCTATAGTATAGACCTACCTACTTTATATTTTTGTTCTATATTTTTAGTGCATGATTGGGCCAATACTGATATAGGAAGAAGTTCTGGTCCTAGTTTTAATAAACCCAATATAAATACTCATTATAATATAATACACTGTATAGGTATTATGTTAAAAAAAAATGTCTGTAATTATCACTAACTAAAAAGTATTTACGCATACAGATTTATTTAATAATCAGTGGTATAAAAGTCAAAAATATAAAACTATTTTTTAACTATAAAATAATTTAAACACGTATTTCATACATTGCATTTACAAATGTATTGTTCACGGACAAAATGTTTTCCTATTTTTGGAGGCATAAAAATGTTCATGAGTATAACTTTTCTTAACGACCTAACTGATAATAATTATATAAATATTTTATACTTTTATAAGTATTATTTTAATGTAGATTTTAAGAAAAATGTGAATCTGGATAATTTATAATTGTACTAAGCGATGGCCTCATTTACCCGATTCCTGATCATTTTTAGTCCCGGATTGGCTGCTTTTGTTGGCAAAATAACAACTATAGTATTCACTATTTTCGTCAAATTAAAATGTCAATCTTATGAACAGTAGGTATCGAGCAGTTTATGTAGGCTAAAAAGGAGACAATCGTCAGATCGAACTATTTGGCACAAAAATACCTACCTACCTATTTTCAAAAATACATTATTGCTCAATTATACGTAATTTATAAAATATTTTTTCAAAATTCTTTTTACAATATTTTGTACTGAAATTATTATTATATTCTATGTATCTACAAATCATAGGTGTTATTGGTAAAATGTATTCAAAATTGATTATACAATTTTAGAGAATGCTTTTAATAATTTATGGTAAAAACATATATTAAATGAAAATCATGAACCTAGATAACATTATTATACGCGAAGTATTAAATTGTTTTTATTCAGTTTTGAAAAACACAGCCCTGAAATGTCCTATTGTCTTCTCGAGAAAGTTATTTCCCTTCATTTGGTTAATTCTTAGTTTTCTGGGTCTAAAAAAACACATAGGAATCGATTATTGCAATCATCTATGATTGATTATTCCGTATTCAATTTAGTGAATATGTTTTTCTATTTACCTATATTCTGTCCAATTTGAGAAACGTGTGCTAGGGGACTAGGGGAGTGACAAGACTACACGGCAGCCGGCAGGTAGGTATGTACAGATAATTTAGGTTCTGGGTTAACAAACGGGTGTTGCCTGGCAGCCTGACGAAAATTGGTCGCCACCGACTACGTTTCTTAACTTGAATAAAGTATAACATTATGTATTACACCTTGCACATACTTAAATGACTATATTGAGAGATGACAAACACAGAATTTCTTAGTCCTAAATAGTTTTGGGAGTCAAGTGGTACTGGTGGTATACAATTACCGTGCAGCTGTCTCGAAATGGGTATATTATGATTTTCTTATGCAGCAAATGTATATACAATCAAAACAACATACTATTATGCTACGATTTTTTTTTCATGTAAGTAGCTAATTATGATCTATGAATTAAAATTCAATATATTTTAATTCTTTATAATACATTTTTTTTGCAATAAATATGCAATTTTTTTTTTTTGTATTACCAATTTATATTCGTATTTATTATTTATGTACTTAAACTCATGCTACAACTTGTCTTGAATCCTAAGGTCATACTAAGATTGATAGTTTTTAGTTTTTACATATTATTTATCATCTTGTTTATTTTTCTTGTATTGTTTCAGAAAGCCTTAAAAGTTTATAAATATGTAGGTAATATTGTTCAAAGCTTATGGGTTTAAGATATCTGACACCTACCTGTTTAGTCCCTGCATATATTTTAAGACAGATCAATTTTACTTCTGTTTTTAAAATTTTTTTTCCAGTTGGCGTCTGGCAACACGTTTTATTTAAAAATATTCGACTATCCAATTACCACCTGTATACATTCAAATTTGGCACTAGCATAAATATCGTAGCTTACTCAAATGACTATAGTCATATATATTGCGTGTCCTGAACAATTATTTTGTTCCCATTACTTTTGACATTTCTGCTTCTTAAAGATAAAAAATAACTATTTTAACTATTTTGTTTAAATACGAAAGAGGCTCTGCCCTCTGCTCGCCTTGCTCGCCTCTTGCTCACCTTGACAACCTCAATTCAGTATCTTCTTTTCGTAACGTGCACTCGTTATCTATTATCTGAAGCCTCAACTAAATGCTTCTAAAAATTCATCTCACCATTCAGAAAAGAATTCTTATACCGGAGTACGTGATAATTATTTGACGAAATTATTTCTCAAACTTTTTTATATACCTAATAGACAGACAATAATTAAACAAATAACAAATATTATGGTATTACAAGAAATATAGATTATATTATAATTTATACATCAATTATTGTGTATTAGGCAAGTATCTAGGTCCTTCAAGTTTTCAATTCAATAATAAATACAATATAACACTTAGAATGTAGTAGGTATAATTATAATAACGTTTGAAATATTAATCTTTTAATTTATGTTAGAGCATTAGAGGCTGAAGGTGACATAATATGATGTTATTGAATTTTATACGTTATGAATGTGACATAAATGAATAACATAAGCTCAGTCTCAGGTATTGTAATTTGCATTAGGTACTAATACCTACATCTAAATTGTAATATATCAATACGTATAATCGTATAGGTAACCTACTTACGGACTACAGTATTAAGTATTAATGGATAAGAGCGATATAGAGGTGATTTTATAATTCAGACTTATCACACTCACTACTCACATAATATCATAACTATAATGCATTTACGATTTCAGATTTGGTAAATTTTCGTACAAATACAGAATAAAATTAAAAATATAATATAAATATAAATATAACAATGTTGTCGGCCTTGTTCATGCAAAATAGAGGCAACAGGTGCGAGACCTGCGTATCGTGCATTAAAAAATCACATTAAACTCTATTTATTCTGTATAAAGTTTGGCAAGAAAACATTACGAAATCGGCGTCTATAACGTAATGTACTCATGATATGCAGTCGAGCCAAACTGCTATTAATATATTCATGTTTTATCATATCGCCCCGACCGAGAATATATTTTTTTGTTATTATTTTTGTTCGAAATTGTTTTTCGTCGGATATTAGGTACCAATTGTAGGGATGCTTAGTGCCTACCTATATACCTAACTATAGGCGCTTAGCGTGATGAATTTGTGTTGGGGAGCTTTAGACTATCATCTTACCCGAAAAAAAAAGTAACGGGATGCGGGGCTATGGCCCCCGCATACAACCCCCCTCATTCTACGAATATGTACAACATGATAGGTAGGGAATATAGTTTTTCATATTTCTAGAGTAGGTATATGTCGTCTTTGACGACTATGGGTACCTATACCATATAATAATATAATATAATGACGCGGGGCACCAAATAGGTATATATACATGACGGCGAGACCATTGCGCGCACACCTTTGGTCGATCCGGCCAGCCAGGAGCTGTAAAATAACGGCAGCGCCTACGTCTCTATACATAAATATGCATATATATGCGCGAGCATCAGGGCTCCGATCTATTTCGAGCGTAACCCCGCGCGACAGCTCTGTATTTCTGGCTGGCCGTCCTACAACTTTTACTGGCTGACAACTTAAAAATACACCGCGCGAACGCAATAACGCCAAAATTCGATTACACGAACGAGATAACAAAAGGGACACGAGGAAAATAAAAAAACGGCTCGCTCGTATGCAGCTGCAGCAGTGTGTAGGTACCTCGTATAGGTATAATATTAGTACGAAATTTGCGGCCAAAAAATTAAAACACCGCCTCCGCCGCCGCCGCCGCCGTCCGCGGTCGCGCAGTGTAATAATAATGTATGTGTAAATAATTATGTCATAACCTCATAACTTATATGGGTACATCGCCGTGTGACGGTCGTACATTATTATTATTATTACTATTATTATTATTATTATTATAATTATGTCATAACCTCATAACTTATATGGGTACATCGCCGTGTGACGGTCGTACATTATTATTATTATTACTATTATTATTATTATTATTATTATTATTACGGTCGTAACTATCGTAACTAAGCGTACCTCGCGTATACTCGCGGTAACTATAATAGTGGTAGTAGTGGTGGTATATGTATTATTATAGTCTATACGACCGTAGTGTATGGGAACTAGAATATTATGCGCAGATCGCAGGGGTGCAGAATTCTCTGTTGAGCTGCAGCTAGCACCACGAATCCCATTATAGTACACCCGCGGCTATTATACGTCTATATATTATGAGACACGCACACACGTCATAGTGATGCGAAACTACGGTACCTATAATAAATAATAGTCTTTTCGGAGAATATATTATACCCACTAGCCAAGACTGAAAATTTAATGTAATTTTTTTTTTTACCCACATTTCATAGGTTTTGGCTAAATATTAAATTGAAAATTACACATATTTTTCATCTTTATGATTATGTTTATTATGGTTAACCGTGAGCATCGGTAAACATTTTTCACTATATTATACACTTGTAGACACTTGAAATACATAATAAAAACCTCTATCCGTATTTCACTCATTTATTGCGAATGGCATTGAAATTAAGGTTTCGTTAACTATAATAGGTTACATTATTGTATAAATCACGAAGAATAATCTGTAATTACTAATTTGTCATAAACTTTTACAAATATTACGATTTTTTAGAAATGTATTAGCTTTTAATTTTTTAATAGCCTACTTAGCTATTATTAATATTATTAATAACTTATTGTGATATCAATCGATATAAAATATGGAGATGTTTCAACTATATATTACATATAATATGTCTCTTGTGTAAGATGGAATAAAAAAAACTTAATTTTTTGTCAGGAGCAAAATAGTTTACAAAAATATTCGAGTACAAGACTCATAGATAATATTGAACTGTATTGTTTTCAATTAATAAGTATTTAAATTTTGAAAGAGCCTATGCGCTGCAAATGTCTCTCGACGATTAAGCACCCTTAAAAATGCATCTACATGGACCACTGTTATTATGTTTATATTATTATTATACATTCGTTGGCCAAGGTAAAAACGACCCGGCGGCCGGGAAATTGTTTATTGCAAGCTATATAACATTATATATATTAAAATTTGCGAAGCTTTGAATTAACGCGGTATTCCGCGGCGTGGTTATTTATAAAACCAAACAAATTCGTTTGTCGGCCAAAACCTTAAGCTCTTAATATTATAATATTATTATCGTACCGCCGCCGCGGATTTTTTCACCGGCCCTTGAACCTCTGGCCCTGCATTATACAGCGGCACTGGGTTAAACAAAACGAAATATATTATGTAGATATGTACGAAAAGACTATATTAAACAAGACTTTCACCATTGGCGCAACTATGCAGGGAGGCTAGGGCTAGGAGGTTCACCGCCTAAACATATAGATTTAGGCGTTTAGCCGCACCAAATTGTTTACAGTTCGAACGGCTTACTTGGAAACCGTTTGTATAAAATATACAGTTTATAATTACACTAAAGGTTGCATTGATTTTTTGATTTTTCAGAGACTATAACTCCCCCACCCACCCCTCTCCGGAATGTTGTGCCTATACACCATGTCCCACGCCTCCAGAAAGCACGCACGTAAATGTATGAGTTTCGGTACAGACTTGTCGACTACCTATATACCCCTTTTATAATTTCCTTCTATAATTTTTCAACCCGTGACGGACAACCAACAAGTTAGGTTGGGCTCTTAGCAGGCGACGTTGACCTCGGGCAAAACCAAATGGAGTGTGGTGACTATAGCGGGACTTCATCGGTGGAACCTATCTACACTACACTGCGGTGGTGACATACACAAAAATAGACACATATTATACTATATACCGCAGCACGCTATGTACAGAAACGAGAGACGACAACGTTCCGGGCGCCCACGCATTTGACCTTCACGTTTTGACAAGACTATAAGGATATTTCACATCTCCAAGGTCAACACTGGCCGTAAATTATCGTGAAAACACGGACCCTTTTGTACTTACTGTGAATAGCCGAAAAATGTCTATTAATATACGAACAATTATGTATTTATAATATTATGTTTTGTGCTTTAATATAAATACATAATAAACAACGAGTAAACTCAAAATCTTCAAGATTACCAAAATATTTAAGTAAGTATTGACGGTATTTTGTCTATTGCCAATCGTCATCGTTCATATAAATATTTCATGTTTATGCGTATTATATAGGTAGGTAGGTATATTTCACACATAGCTTTAGTTTTAACACACAAAAGTTGATTTTTTTTTATTGATCTTGAGCCCAGAAACTTAGGCCATTAGCCGTGGAGGGGGGGGGTAGTTTGAACACGTTTTTGTTGGTGTGTGGCAAGGATTTGTTGCTAAAAATCCCTGGATGGCCAGCCATCCAGGAGATAGCAATTGATTTTTATTTCAGTTTTAATGCAATTGTATTGGAAACAAATGAAAAGTTACAAAAACTACATACGTATATAACTAAACCGTATATTTCATGAGACTAATTACATAATAGGAATCTAAAAATGGAAATTTTAATGAAATATCAATCTTTACACAAAAAAAGACATAAATGTTGAATTGTTTAATAATGACATAACAGTGAAAACAAAATATCATTATAAGTGTTGAATAATTTTATTTCCAGCACAAAACTTAACATAAATAAATCCATTGTTATAAAAAACTTAAAACATAGACTGTATATATATCATATAGTATAAATTAAAAAAGTAGATACATATATATACCTATAGTAGATATTATATAAGATATCGATGCTTTAAAAGCTCGAATATATGATTAGGTAATAGGTATTATATAATTTCATTAAAATGTATCTATATATAGAAATATCTAGTACAACAAAATGTATTTATTCCATCTACCTCTTATTTGTTGCATTATTAATAGTCACTTTTAAGTTATTACTGGCAATCGGTATAAGTAAACTATAAAATAGTTTGTTTCCAAATATTACGTTAAGCGAAAATAAATAAATTGGCTGCAAATGAATAATAATAAAGAATCATTTGTTCTCAAATATCTAATAAGCAATAAACTTTTAGAAACCTAAATATATTTAAATATTATTATGCACTATTTAAGTATTGATTTCGTATGTTAAATACAGAATTAGCTGTAGGTATTTACGTTTGCAATCGGAGAAAACCGTATTTTCTAATATACTTTGGCAATATTTCAAGTTAAATGGTCTATATTTTCATTGAAATAACTAGATAGCTCTTAAACCATACAAATAGGTTAAATAGTAATGATTGTATACAGAATGTATAACTTAATAATTATTTTAATGATACACTTTAAGGAGTTATGACTATGCAATTTATATGTGTCAAAGTAGTAGGTTTGTCACCTTCTCATATTATTGATTTATACCTCGTCAACCGGCACATTATATTATTATTATTATTATTATTGGTGGGCAATAGATATTACATAAATATTGAATGATACTGTCCAAGTTTAATATAAACTTTAATATTTGTGGCTCTAAGAGTTTGAACGTATACAGTTCAATTTAATTGGATTCTAATTTGACCATCATCATAATAGTAATATTCAAATACTATGTCATAATAAACTATACAAAATATTAAATAATATATTACTGATAAGTGATAAGTGATAAGTGACAACCGTTAGTAAAATAAAATTTCCTACCACAAATACATGATTTATACTTATGATTATGCAGTACGAATTGTATTATTATTTTACATAATAATCAATTATAATTAATATTTTATATTGCTTCTATATAATATATAAAATATAAATTGAATTAAAATTATTCGATTTCCTATTCAGCATATGTAGGTATTACTATTTAATATTTATAAATAAATAACCCAACAGCTCGAATTGTAGGTCTTCGAAAGTATAAATAAAGTATATTTTGACTTCAAAGGCTTCTACTAAAAGCGATACTTCGCTCTACCTACTGGTATAGGTATAAATATTCGGTACATAATACGCACCTAAACAAAATCTATTTTTCGTTTTCAGATATAACTAATATAATAATATTTTAAACTATAGAAACATTGTCTAAAAATTAATTTTGTTGCAACACTTACGGTTATTTTTTTTGAAAGTTTATAAAAAATATTTTTAAAAAAAATAATACTGCTTGATAATGGGGATAAGGTTGAAATATGTACCTAGATATTTTAGAAATAGTTTAAACTCTACAGTGTTATTATAATATTCTTAATTAAATGTTCTATATTTTTAAGTTTTTTTTTTTTGTTATAAACTAGTGGTAATTTAAAAACGTTTATTGGTCTAGATGATGCACGGTCTCCCTGAAACTGTTTAACCTAATTTGTTTTGCGCGGCTGAGTGGAAATGCTACGTGAAAAGAAGGGAGCAGGTGCGGTGGCATAGAGACGTTCCGGAGACTTTGGCATTAGTTGTGCACTTCGTCTATGGAGCCGTGGAAAATTATATAAATAGCTGTTGGCCATTGGTGTTCAAATTTAGAAAATCTCGTTTTAAAAACCTTAGCCGAACCATTTGTTCACCGCACACCTGTCATGATTAACATATTCAAAATTGAAAATCGTGTAGTGTGCAGACTACATAATAATATTATATTATATTATATTATAATATGGAGTATTATTATAGCCACCTAAAATTCTAGCCGTCGCACCAACACTTTTACATCACAAATAAATTAAAATTAAAATCAATACCTCCTATTGTACTTAGCAACATTGTTAAATATATTATATTGTTTGTAGCAACTATAAAATATAATAATACAACCCAAACGTGGTCTTAATAGTTTTATATTTTTGACGCCATGATTCAAACAATTATTTGGGACATATTATATAAACGTGCTGTAATTATTTTATTCATTATAATATTATCTGTGATTCTGCAATTACGTAACAAGAGTCAAAGTTACGATACCTTTTAGAAAATAAAATTTTTTATCTAATACATGCGATACAGCATGACGCCGTAACTAACTTAATACCATTAAATATTATCCCAACCATTTAATATCTGTCTTAAAAGTATCTACTGTCTATAATAAGGATTTTATGTACAAACAAACCGCAAATAATGATATGTTATTACCTATATAAAAGCCACCAGGGCTTCAAAACGTTATTTATAAATTATAACCTTATAACGGAAAATAATGAAAACAAATATAAACTATATCAATAAACGAAAAACGAAAAAAATCGGGTACCTAACATAATTAAACATAATTATAAAAATAAACAATAAACGTATTATGTAACATAAGACATACAAGAATTGCAAATAACGGGATTTGAAATAACGTTTGTGCTTTTTTCTTTTTCTTAACGTCGAACTTAACATAACTATTGTTTTTAAATGTTATAGTTTTTTGAAATACTATTTATCCCTGTTTGACTTATTAATATTGAATTTAATAGAATATTAGTTTATTTCTGCAATTTAAATTTCAATTAGATGCACAACTGCGAGCGTGTGGGTTGGTGCACCTATGAATACGTTATATAACATTATTATGCCATTTCAAGTTGTATTATTGCTTTAAACATTTTTTTAAATAAAATCTATTATTTCATCTTTCATTAATTCCATAATATTTAAGCAATATTTGACACTTAAGCTAACACAATTTTGCCAGTTTATAGCTACTCACTAAAAACTCTAGGATAATTGAAAATAACTTGTCCTGGTCACAAAATTTTACTAATTATTCATAGTCCTTTCAGCAAAGTGTGATTAAGTACCTATCTATACCTCTAATAAAAATATAATTTATTAAAAAAAAAAAAATAATGTTTTAAAATGACATTAACGGTAAACATAAAAATTGTACCTATAACGTTTAAACATCGGATAACGTAAAAACAATAAACATTTTTTAAGTTTAAGCCCTGCTATTTAACATTAAAAACGTAAATCAACAATAATATAAAATTAAATAAAACTGGATTCCTAACAAAATGTAGCATGTTAAAATAGCATACCCAAAAACATATCAAAGATTATTCCAAAATTTTCTTTGGAAAAATATTTAGTAAGATACTAAAATGTCATACACTCATACCTACGCATAATTAAATATGATGTAAAATACTGTAAATTGTAAATGTGTCATAGTTTATTATTAACATATTATGTTGGTGAATTTTGATTTATAAGGCTATTGAGGTTTGACTATTTAAGATAGCTGTTTTATATGATTGAAATTTTATTTAATGACCAAACAACTAAGAATCAACTGATCTTCAACAGAAATATTATTGGTTTTATGACGCTAAATGATGATGAAAATACACTTCTATCGTCAATGCATTAATAGCAGCGAAACGTATACCTACTTACAATAAACTGAATAATAACGTGTTGAGAAATATATACCAATATCGTCTACTATAGCCTATAGGCTAATGGCATAATAGTTTCCCGAAATATCTATCGAATTTAATCTATTCACTTAAACTTTACACAATTACACTTTTTATTGTTATTAATAATTGTTTCTTTAAAAAAAAACGAGATAATATTAAATATAGCCATGTTGTGTTAAAAATAATATTGTATTGGTATTTCTATAGTATTTATTGTTTATATGTACCTACCTAAAAATAAGAATAATACAATTTACATTTCAAAGATATATACAATTATACTTATTCAGATAGGTAGATATTTTCCATGTTATGAAGTTTCGACAATTCTAAAGTGCGTGTATTTAATTTTATTGAGAGGACGCTACACCCGCATGTATTGTCTCTGTCTTACAAGTACAGGTACAACATAGGAAAAACTGTTTTGAGCGGGATAGAAACACTCAGTCTGTAGTCCTATAATAGTAGTACACAATATAGTAGTAGTAGCGTTTTTATTTGTTTGATATCATTAATAAGAAAAAAAGTTCTAATACTTTTAAAAATCTGATATTTTTACCTTTTCCATACTAGTTTATTATTCTTAAAAAGAAAAAAATAATGTGTTTTTAGAAATTTCAATGGAAAAAAAAAAAGTTACATTATTTAAATATTCTGACTCAGATTATTCAAAATAATATACTTCGTAAAGAATTAAAATATGTTCTCAACATTTGTATCAGAATAAAACTAGTCAGCATGTCGAAACGCGTTTAGGTCTATTTTACTCCAAAAACGGTACCTACCTATTAATTATTATTGTGTGGATTCCTCTCCATTGCCTTACCAGTTTACGTATAACGTATCTACTTATGTGTTATGTACTTAGGTATGACGTATATTATAATATTATACGTCATAAAATATAAATAATAGATACCAACCTAACCTACACAAATATTTTAAATACCTATAGGTAGGTAAGTAGGTTTACCTAGTTAGATTTGTTTGATTACTCTATTTACTTATTAAGTAGATGTATTATTAATCCTTGTACACAAGGTTCCGAGGTGGATACTGGATAGGTAGTATGCTCCTACTCTTAAAATAATCATACATTAAAATATTCAATATTATACTTTCAAATGTATCGATAAAAAATATAAGATTTGTTAAATCACTTAGATTCAGGATCTGACTTTCACGTGGGGATGTAGCTCAGTGGTAGAGCGTTCGCTTTGCATGTGAAAGGCCCCGGGTTCGATCCCCGGCATCTCCAAGATATTTTTTATTACTTTGTTTTTTAATATTACATTTTAATACTTCAATATATGTATTCAAAACTAATTCATAACATTTTTAGATAATTTATTAAAACAAATATTTAACTAAGTACTCCTTAAATCACCTACTTTTACAATCGTATGGCACGTGGGGATGTAGCTCAGTGGTAGAGCGTTCGCTTTGCATGTGAAAGGCCCCGGGTTCGATCCCCGGCATCTCCAAGAATTTTTTTGTTTTTTTATTCAGCTAAATTAATCCATATTCTTGTAGGAATAGACATTTTTTGAATTCCTACAACTATTATTATTTTTTTTTAATCAACGTTTCCATAACATTTTTATGAAACTTTCACAACGAATTAGTGAAATAATAAAAAGATCAGTTTTAATATACAGCAGTTAATATTATATTAGTTTACATGCGCTAAAATTCATTTTGTGTTATTCCGTGTAAAATATTATAAACATAAATAATACTGCAGTATTATAAAATATGTATAACCATTATAACTACTTGCCATGATAATATGGTATACGACGATAATATCATTAAATTTATTTAGATTAGGTATGTATCTATATAATATAAAATCAATTAATCAATGCTTTAATTTTACAAGCTACTTCACATAATACCTATATAATATCATGCTAAACCTACACAGTAAGTCAGTAACTGTAAAGCCGGATTCACAGCTACGTCGTGACTCGTGACGTGTCATCGTGTCGTGCGAGAGCATAGTAAGTAGTAACTATATGGTTATGAGTTATGACTCGTAAGTGATAACCCAAATGGTTTAAAAGTTTAGCTATTTTTTTTGCATTCTCGAGAACTGACATTCTTGGTTTGCCCAGTTATAACTTAGTTATCACATGATACCAAAAAATGAATGTCCAATCACAATGCGATTTGATCAACACGACACGCGACGTAGCTGTAAATGGGCCTTTATTCTATCTATATACAGCCATAGACGATAGACCATAAACAAACAGAGCCAATGACTTGACCTAAAGGTGAATTTCCACTATACACTTTCTCTTAAATCCTTTGTTGCATGTGATTGGTTGGTTAAGTAAGGTTACCACACAATTAACCGTGTTGCCGTGTTGATGGACATAGATGAATATTTTTGTGTACACCGTACACTCGTTTAGTGGAAACCCGCCTATGTAGCAGAAATTTATATTTTATAGCATGTCGTATCCACTGACGTGTTGCCTCCATGTCACTAACATACCAAATTTTACATTCAGAATAATCAATCTGACTCTGTTAATTTTTAATATTATAGTGAAATTATGTATGATCAATTTTAAATATAAGAATATTATCTAGGACCCGAGGCCCGAGGGGTTACCATATTTTATTTTACTTAAATTGGGACAAACTTTTTTTACATCATTTTATATTTAATCTTTATTCTCTTCTTGTAAAGTTGTACTCAATAGACAATAGGCAATTGCCAGTATTAACATCATATATATTTCCGAAACTGAAATACGGCATACCGCGTTCACTGGTCATTGGTTACCATACTGAACTACTGAAGACTGAACCGTCCAACTGCACTACTGCAGCATCTGTAACTGTATTCAGAATTCAGATCATGTCATCAGTCACTAGTCAGTCAGTATTATACGATGGCATACTTTTAAGTAGGTATATAAACTATAAAGTATAAAAAATAACATTTAAACTCAAATCGGAATGACTAAAATATTATAATGAGTATTGAGTAGGTAAACTTTTCAATTATAGGTAACGGCAATAATGATAACAAAAATTGACGTGACGTCGTGATCTATAACGGAAAAAATATTTACGTACCTAGAAATAGTCGTGGACGCAGTCTTTTTTCGACCCATCGGCTATTGAATGAGGGGCTAACAGCTTAAAATGCAATAAAAAAAATATGTTTACATGGAAGTAGCATTGTTGAAATTCAATTATGGATAAATGATAATATTACAAAATTATTCTTATTTTTACTTTTTTATTTAATAACTAATAAGTACTAAAAATCTCGAAAGTTCATAAATTAATTTGTATTTATAATTTAACATTTTCAATTTAAATACCCAAGGTTTGAAAACGTGATACATTGTCCCTCAGAAATTGTTATTATGGCAATTAAAAAAACAGCTACATAGTTGCACAATTGTATTTGTTATCTAGATAGGCGTTTTAAGTTCAAATTGTCCTTCTCTTTGGTTCAGTTTTTGTAATTTAACATCGGTAACGACAATGATTTATTGAACTGAAACTTACTAGTTACTATGCAGTAAAAGAAACCTCTCTGGTTTTGTCATAATTATTTATGTTCGAAATAATGTATTAATGGCAGTCAGTTGTCGTTCAAGTGCAAACAGTTCATGATAGAAAATAATACATTTAAGAGGAGGGGCTCTAAAGATTTTTGAGTAGGCCACTCTGCCACTCTGTATGTACCTAGCTATTAAGATATCTGAAAACTACAGTTATTGTTGTGCTGAACTATTATGTGCATAAATCACAATCCACATAATATACGCATTTCGAGTTTAAGTTTAGCTCACATGTAGATGTAAGTACCTGTCATCAACCTACCCCCGGTCAAATCTTTCTTACATTAGTGCATTTTTAAAACATTTCACTTTTGACTGATGTGATGAATGTCAGCTATTATAAACTTTGAATTAGATAGCTATTTGTAATTAGGTATGTATTGTGTGTATTATTGTAATTCTCGTACGGTAAACAAATTGAAGAATGAAATAATATTAAAATAAAATTTAAAAAAACCTTGCACGACCAATTAATAATTAATAATGAACTAAAATCGAATACATTTCTCAACTTTATATTATTAACTATGTAAATAGAAACTGAAGAATGTTACTGAAGAAATCAATAAAATATTGATTCTAAATACCTACCGGGAACAAAACTGGCAAGTACCTACACAATCAACATACACCGGTGGACCAAACATCCTATCTTAATATTTGCAGGTGAGTGACGAGTGACTACATCCATAAATTCATTTTTTTTACGCGAATCCTAATATATTTATTTATGTATAGGTACGTGAACGTAATCCTGCCACGTTAGATTTTTTATATTTTAATTTTTAGAACCGTACTTCATAATTCATGATCATTTTAAAATTTCTAAAAATTAAAATTTTAAAATTAATTATCCCTGAACTTAAAATTAATATATTAAAAAATCCTATGTATGTAGGACATAATGGAAGTTTTATTTATAACATATTGTTTTCTTGCCTAGAGTATCAGGGGATGTAGCTCAGTGGTAGAGCGTTCGCTTTGCATGTGAAAGGCCCCGGGTTCGATCCCCGGCATCTCCAAGAAATTTTGCACTTTTTAATAAACAAACTAGGTATTTATTTTAATTCGAATAACCATAGTATATGCCAACAGAAACATTTAATATTCTCACTTTTAAAACACTTTTTTAATAAAACTACAATAAGAACATAAAAATCACGTCATGCCCGTGTAAAAGTGTACAAGGATAACATTGTATTTGCTCTATATTTTTTTAAATGCATCAACGAGTTCATAAAATTACTGTTCTTAATCCATAATATAATAATTATGCGTGTTATTAGGTATACCTAGGTGCTAAGCTACTATTGTTAAAATATTTAAATTATAATATTACAGACATTACGTACATTTACTGTACGGCTATTATAATAAATAATCTATAACTATCACTCACTTAAGCATTCATCAATACATCTCAAAAACGTCAAAACGTACGAACTTGAAATTTGGAATAGTGATCTAGATGTAGCCAGGGGAGGGGGTATTAGATGTTCACTCCCTCCATTTTTTTTGTTCATTAATGGTTGTCATTGTACCTACTATAACTATAGGACAGATCAGGTATGCATCAAATTGTCGAGCTTATGGCCTCGAATAAAGAAACTAATAACTATATCTTAAAACTAATATGAGAGTTGAATTCGTTTGTTTAAAGCTTACCAACTCAAAAACTACTTGACCGATTTTATGAACATTTCCTCATACAACCTATGCTTGAAAACTACTCAATTGAATTTGACGAAAATCTCAGAAATTGTTTTTAGAGATGTCAGTAAAGATTACAGAGTACTTATAGACTATAGTAGGTAGAAGCAGTGGCGGCGCCAGGGGGGGCCACGGCCCCCCATAAATTTGTCTTGGCCACCCTTGACCGCTTAAACACAAGAAAAAAAATTCTTTAAAAGAACAGAATATTATAAAATTGAAATTCTATATTTCTTTAAGACTATATGGCAACATTTTTTTTTTGTTGGCCGAATAAAATATGAATAATTTTTTTAATTATGAATAATTAAGATCATGATCCACACAATTCACAAAATTATGTTATTAAATCGAAATATCAAATAATTGTGGTTATAAATTATTATTATAAATTATTATTTATTGTTATTATTATTATAATTATAATAAGATCGTACGATTCCCGTTTGCGCGGCTATTGTGGCCACGAGCGGTGCCTGTCTGTGACATAATGTCAACGATTTATTGACAATGAGTATTATTATTTTTATCTACGCTTTACGTTTACATCTTACAGTGCATAATATTTTTTAATCAGTTTTAAAGTTATTTGTACCATGTCGAATATGAAAAACGGGAAAACCTAATAATAAATGTATTAATTCAAAAACAAATGTAATTTGTGTATTACCTATATTATAATAAAGTACACATTTTCAATGTAAGTTTGTTGAAAATGATATCAAATCTTTAAGTGTGTAAATATTAAATAATATAAATATACCTATATGATATTTATTATTAATTAAAATGAAAACCAATAACTATGTGATAACTTAGTACATGCAGCCACGCAATCTTTACAATTAATAGTGTGTAAGTCCCCTACCCTATACTGAGCCTATGAATGGGAAAAAAATCACGGTTTGGGACTTTTTTTGGCCCTACCAAATTTTCAAAGGCCACCAATGCCCCCCCCCCCAAGATAAAATTCCTGGAGCCATCACTGGGTAGAAGTTCAAACCACTTTAAAAATATACCGTACAAGTGCAGCTAAATCTAATTCGCGACTTGCAGTTGTACATGGGTTGTACCTAGGTTGAATTATTTCATTTCAAGTTATAAACAACGCCGGTTTGTCAGTGAACTGAGGTAGATATACCTATATATGGATACATAGATTATATTGTACATAGGATTTGCCACAAAAAAGAAATACACAAGTTATGGTCGAAGCCGGGATATTATAATATTATTTGTGCATACGGGCTGTGTCCAATTCAAAATATGTTCAAGATAAACAGACTTTAATCCAATTTAAAAATGTGTAAAAAGTATCAATAATTAAAAATAGTAAAACAATTACAATGAATAAATAATAATATAATATAGAAATAAGTAATAACAATGAATAATTCAAATATAACTTAAATAATTCATAAAAATTAATTTAACTTATAAAAATAAATAGTTCAAAATTATTCAAAATAATTATTATAGCTATTATTTTATTATAGATTAGTTGGATGTTTATATTATCCATGTCGTGACAAAACGTCAATATTCAAAACGTATTGCTGAATTTTTGTGATGCTTAAAATAATAATAAAAATAAATTGCAAAACCACGAAGTCTTGTAAAATTGTGTTTCGAGTGTTGTACTGCCCAGCGAAGGCATAGCTGCTAATTTTGGTTCAATATTGTTCAGAGGGGTTTTTCGCGGGAGTGGGGGTAGTTGGTGTTTCTATATAGTATATGAAAAATTGGCATTAAAAATTGTCGGGGAAAAAAATATTTTTAATCCACGACGGTCAGCAGCGACGAGGGCGACTATTTTTGATCACCGCGTTAGTCCCTCGGATCTCGCATTCGTTGCTGCTCAAACATTTCATACTTAGAAGTGCCGCGGACGAGAGAATTGTACTCTGTAATTTCTTCTTTTTTCTTAACTCTCCGTGATAGTTTTAAATAATAGTGTTCAGTGTTTAATAAATATTTTTTATTTTTTCAAGTGGCTGTGAATTGGGACAGAAAAATTGTCCAAAAATCGGACAAAAACCAAATAAATGTGAGTTTTTACTTTTTTGTTAAATGTTTATTCATTGCCCACTTAACTTTGTTATCATTTTAAAGTTACGTCTGATTAAACGCTATTCAATTTTAGGTAAATGTTTATGTTTTCTTTCAATTTGTTGCAATGTATATATTGTGATTTACTTTTGATATAATATTTCAAAATATTATTTAATAATTTATTATTTTCGGATATAGAAATATTTCACAAAAATATTCATTCTTGTACTATTTTGTATTATATTTCATTTGTTATTTATTTAATATTTAAAGAATTCGCAACCTTTATAAGCTTTTATAAGCTGTTCGTAATTTTATTGATTTTGACTTCCATATTTTACTTTAAACAATAAGTAATAAATTGTATAGATTTATTTAGCAATACAGTGTAATAATATGTAATACCTACCTATATATATGTATTAATATCAATCCGTGTTGGTTGGGTCCTTCATTGCATACATTTTATTTAGAATAATTAGCGAGTATACGGACTTATATACAATTATAAATTGAATAATTGAATAAGTACAAGTTATAGCTACATATTATATTATTATCATTAGTAAATAGTAATAGGTACACTGATACCTTCAACTTTTTTTTAGAATAAAACAATGGGTAGCTTAATTTTTTATAGCGTCAACAAGTTGAAGATATAAATATTTAATTCTTTAATTTGAAGGATAATTTTATCTGATCTTTGAACTCGATGTAGTTATGTGCAAATTAAATACCTAAGAAATTGATTAAATTATTGTACATAGTTCAAAGAAAACTTAAGTGCTTTAAAGTTACTCAAAATAACTTTTTAAAGACGATATAAATAACGTTGTAGATACCCAGATAGTAGATATACCGTAAACGTGCATTAAAAAATATTGTAACTTTTGACCTAAAGTTAAAAATGTGTACGACAAAATATGTACTATTATATAATTTCACGTGCCGAAAACAATTGGCACAGGTCATGTTGAAAATATCATTTTACAAACAGCAGACTTTAAAAATACTAAAACCTAGAATAATTTTTTTCCACCAAAAATCTTCCATGGCAACTTTCCAATAACATGTGTTCCATAAAAAATGTTAATGGTATTTAAACTAGAGGTGCATTCAAATGTTTATTTTGCTGCTCCCGTGTTCTTGTGAATTTTTTACATTTGTAAATTAATTGAACAAATATGAATAGGTATCGTTATATATATTTATTATTTCTAAAGCTAATACTAATAATTAATAATTTAATTAATTAGTCTAGAGTTTGGTGTATTAATCGACGATCGACTAATTAGTACCTTTAAATACCTATTATTGTCTGGACACTATTAAAACGACCCCTAATATAGTATTTGATATGTACATTTCATTCATACAAAAATAAGCTTACAATTTTGATTAATTTAAAAAAGAGGTTGTTTTTAATTGAAGGAATGACTCAGATGACGATAATTATGATAAAGCCTTGCTTTGTGTCACACTATTCCGTTATAATGTTATATAGCTGGTAGATATAGGTAGGTATTATCAGCGGTGACATAATAGGCAATTACCTATTCTAATTTTACCTACGTAGTTGGAGTAGACACTCAACAAAGCGATTATTATATTGAATGCCATTATTATTTTTAAGGTAATAATGTTAAACATTAAAAAGTGTCCACACACATTATTTCGAAGTTTTAATTTTTTGGAAAATATTTTTCTCACACAATTTTAAGACATTGTAAAACGACATATTTGAATAAAATTATTTTTTACTTTTTTGAACGACAACATACATTTTTAATTTCATATTTATTTGTTTAAATATTGAGTTACATAATTTCGATACCTAAATACAAATTACGAACAAGTAATTATAATTAGTTACTAGTATATTTTAAAGTTTAGATGAGCTGAGTATAGTTGTACATAGCGATACCCTGCAAAAATGTATCCACTTCACACACTTATAAAAGGCTAGAACATCGTGTATTAAACGGTTGATGGAAAAACATTTGAACTTTCTAATACTATAGTCTATAGGTACTGCAAAGATCGATTGCAGATAAAACGGTAAAAAATGTCGATAAAAAAACGAAATAAGAGATAACAGACGAAAACGGACGTCATGAAATGAATTAAAATACAATGACTATCACTTATCAGACTAATGAGTAATGACTATAATAACTATTGTAGAAATATTAAATTATTATCAAAGGTAGTAGGTGCGTAGTACGTTTTGGTCGACCCTAGGTCGTTCGGTCATAAATCATAATATACAATTTATCAGTATAACATTATGATCTAACGGTGCGACGAGCGACTCAAAACTTTTTCAAATATTCTTATCAGCCGCGCCGATTCCCAATATTATTGTTTTCCGCCGGTCAGTAAGTTCCGTGATTTATAAATCGTCACAGGGCGTGAAAAATTAAAATCGCTATCGTCACCAACGTTGCCCACTGCTTGTTGGCATCGATAGCGAAATTTTCGCGAACAATCGATACTACGACAGAGTTTTAAGTTAGTACGTCGTTGACTCTGTGTGCGTCACACCTCCTAAGAACGGGTGGTTGGTGGCGGGAAGGTGGTAACAAACCGGCTTCGTTGATAACGAGCGCCGTGTGTTTTACGTACGACGTTCCGATTGGTCGCCCGTCCGGAGCGCGTCCCGTCTCTGTCGCACGGCCCGCAACGTGTAAGCTCCGACGGCTATTTCCTTCTTCTTTCTTTATCTGTTCGCGTTTTTTTCCTCCTCTTTCCCGTACACACCGCTGCGCGACCTCCCGTCAGAGTCGCTGCCACCTTTATGGTTCATCGTTCATTAAACGCCATTTACAAATACGACAGTTCGTATTACATTATTATTGAAATATCGCATTATTATTACGATTTACGGTAGTAATAGTAATAATAATTTAACGTTTTGACTCGCAAGTCCGTTGTCCACCCGGCATAGTTTGTTTCGTTTTTCTAGTTCCCCCCTCGATTCTTTTGCCCCACATAAATCGCGTTCGTCCGGTGACGTTTTAATAATATAATCGTTAATCATTAATTGTTCGGCGGGCGCAAACCACGTACCCACACGGTAATTAAATTATTGCTGAAGTAAACATTTCGTTCATCCGTTATTTATTTATAATTTTCCTCTAACGTCGAAAGAAAACCGTACGCGCTACAAATAAAGTCAACAACCACTGCAACACATTTTATCAACCGCCGCCGTCACGCACACTGCGAATTTGTTATTATGCCGTAACGCTGTCGTGTTCAAAGGTTAGTGTGTAAATTTAAAATCATATTCGGTGGGTACAATAGTACATTAGCACCCGGACATGTCAGACGACGTCACTAGTTTGAGGCCAAGACACCAACTATTTTTCTCCTTGGTGCTATGTCGCCGTTTCACTTACAGGTGGTTAGGCTTGCCCTGTCCAAATACCTCGTGTAACGTTTTAATGCATTTCTGTGGTTTCACTCTTCTAGGAGCACTATTTCAATGACGACAATAGTATCAATGTCATACCCCAGAATACAACCAGTGTACGGCCATAAACTTATGAATATTATATACTTTCGATAATCCACATTACCTTAGCTTAGATAAGATGTAAACGGTCTTGGTCAACAATACACTGTCAAGATGCTGCCCTGGTTCATTGTCAACGCCATGCACAGATTATATTTGTTAGTTGTTACACTCTGAAGTTTAAAAATGTGCGTTCCTTTTATTAATCCCTTGACAATTATTAGGTAATACCTAGTATAAATTAGGCGTGCACTTAATATTTTTAGAATAAAAGCATATCAGCAAATATGATAATAGAGATTAATACATTGTGTAAGTTGTTGGCTTATCAAGGCTATTTATTTTTATCTGTTTTTAGTATAAAGTTTTATAATGCAAATTACATTTTAATATATTATAAAAAAGTAAGGGTTTCATATTATTTATAGTGGAGAATGCAAATTGTTTGGTAGTTTTTTCAATTTTTGCATCGTGAACACTCAATTGTATAATTTCAGTGAAATATCTAGTAGGTAGAAGGTAAAGACTTAATTTAAATGTGTAATTCTCAAATATTATAAACAATAGGTACCTACAGCTAAAATAAAACATCATACAATTAACAAATTATTCAATATTTTATTAGGTCTACTACAGAAATAATAATATGAATTAATCAATTTAAAAAAAATCTTACCTATGAGATTGTATTAAATAGGTATCCTTTAAAAGTATTGAGTATTTTAGTTTTTTTAAAACAACATTTAATTTTAGATTTTCAAGATTTCGTATTATATATTAGGTGTAGGTGTGGGCTTATATTTATAATTTATAAACAACTATTTCAGTGTACCTAATTGTCATTCAATTTTTCAACTTAAGTATTTTACTGTAGTGCATATTACCTACTTATAGATTATTACGATAAAAAATTCTTAATTTTTTTTGTTATGGGATTATAAGAGGACCATAATGTAAATTTTCTCATGTAGTCGATGTAGAAAAATCGGTGTTATACAATACAACATTTAATTTTTTTAAAAACATCTTGTACTTAGATTTGTGAAATAATACATTTATAACTATTACTCTATCAGTCTACCTAATTGAAAATTGAAAATTTTTTATTAAAGGTTTAATTTTTATTTTGTTGGTTTAATAGTTTTTGTTTTTTGGTTTTAGAGGCCATATAAAGGATCACTGTGAATGTTATACTAAAAGATCACCGTGTTAAACCACCAAGCCGTCCACGATGGAGGACGCCCACGCAAAAACCGTGGAAGAGATACAAAACTTCTTCAACGTAGACCCAGAAAAAGGTCTATCAATTGATCAAATAAAAAGAAATCAAGCTAAATATGGACCAAATGGTATGTATAATAATTATAAATTATAGGTATATTGTGAGACTATTATTAAGTTTAAAATTGAGTTGAGTAAATTAAAATTTCATATTAAATAGAACAAGGGAGGTTATAATCTCACTAAATTGAATTTTCATGTATATTTTAAAGTTTATATGAAGTATTAAAAAAAAAAGTAAAACAAAAGTATCCTCCTTTTAATTCAAATTACTTACCTTTCATTTTCATTGTTGATGTTAAAATAATGAAATCATGTTAATAATTATACCTAACATAAGTACCTAAATAAGGTTATAAACAATATAAAACTAATCAACATTTGATTTGTAATTACCTAAGTATGTATGTAAAAAGCGTTTTAGGTACTTCGTGTTTAAAATATACAATTTACATTTAATTTACATTTCTTATTTTGAATAAAATATCATAAATTATCTTGATAGAAATAACAATTTATACTACCAATAAGAAAACAAAATACCCAATATGGTATTATGTTAAGTTATAAATAGGTGCCCTGACATAACATTTATTTTACTTATGTCTTACTTTGTAATATTCAAAATGTAAAGTTGTTATAATACTACGTACCTATATCATATTTGGTATTATTTTTATATTAGTTAATATATATATTTTTTTAATCTGTTAATTTTTTTTTTTTTTTTTTTTTTTAATCTTAAGCTTCGGCAACTGAGGCCATTAGCTGTAGGTTGTGGTACTGTAGGGTTTTTGGGACTGTTGGGTTATTGTAGGGTTATGGAACACGTGTGTGTTTGTTTGGCAGAATTTCTAGTGGGCACCCGTAGGTTTCTGCCATACCCGGTTGGGGGATGGCGGCCTCTCTCTCCAGACACCGTGACTGCCCGGAGAGAAGTGCCACCCGTGACCGAGATTCGAACCGGCGACGGTGCGCGTTGCGACCGAAGCGTTATCCACTCGGCCACTCCGTCCCCCAATCTGTTAATTGTTATATTTTGATAATTATATTAAATTCATTTTTATGACAATAACTAGTTATTGATCTTTTTTTAAAATATAACTAGATGTATTTAAGCACTTATATTATTAAACAATTCATTTAAATTTATTTATAATTTCTACAAATAAGAATATTTTATTTTGCAATATTATTTATATCTTATACTCTTACCTAAGGTTTAGTTTATTGAATTTTAATTTCTTATTTAGTTAATTTATTTGCGTACACTTCCCTTGTTAATAAATATTATAATACTTCCTAAGTACTCTTCCTTTATTACTTGATTGGTTTTATTTTAAATTACCATTGACTTCAGAGAAATTAATCTATTTTTTATAACCTTGACTAATATTTTAATATGTCTTAAAATAATTTTATTATATTTTTATCTTCTTAGAATTTAACAAGTGTATTAAGTAAATTTTATTCAAAATTTGCTATTATATTTTTATAAATTATTTATTTTCATGAACAGAGTAACTTCATATGATTTGGGATCTTGTCTTTCATTTTATTTCAAATTGAATGAGAGCTTACATTATTTGATAGTTAAAACATTTGGACATATATCTGTATTTAAAATATTTAAAACTATATATTTAGGTTAGAATATTACTTTTAGATACTGATTTAATTTAATTTGATTAAATATGTTACTAATATTCAATTCACTAATTGACTAAAATAAACAATTTATTATTATTGTAATAATAACTTTCTTTTTGTAAAGCACAAGCTCACGTTCAAAAATAATAATAATTTTAAATAATTTTGAAAATACTGAATACCTAATTAAACAAAATAATTTTGTGACAATACAACATTTTTTAAATGTGCTATTAATTATGTAGGTACTTGTATAATATAATTATTTCTTGAGGCTGACCTAATGAAATGGGATTTATAAATTTTGTATTATTTGCTTCTAATGTTTCTAAAATAACTAAAGTGCCTAAAATGCCTACTATTATCTATTAAATTTAATTTTTAATATAAATGTGTTTCTTTAACATCTCATATTTTCACAATCCATAAGTTGAACTAACTAAATAACAAGTATGCATAATGACATTTTGTATGTTTCATAATATTTACCTAATCATTAGACAAAATACATGGTTTTTATTATTTAGCACATAAATATATTATAACATATGTTCTTTTGTACGAAATAATTTAATGAAACCTGCTTAATTAGCATTGAACTAATTGCTTTTAGCAGTAACCTGTATAATATATTGTATTATTATTTATTAAATTGTCTAAAATGTTCTTATTGTGTATGCTGTAAAGGTGTGTAACTATTGCATGATTTCATTTTCATTAAGCCTTGTCCCTAATTTGGCCTTACATGTTTAAAATTGAAAACATTAGGAGAAGTGTAAGGTTTCAAAATAATTTTTGTTGGGTATTAAGTAATATTTTAGGTATACAATTGGCATACTGTATAAATGATCATATGCCCAATTATTTTTAGTATTGATATATATGTATTGAACATAATCTCATTTATGGCATTGTGAAGTACATGACAATAAAACCTTGGAACCATAATTAAAAATTATATTAAATGATACTAACTGCAAATTTTGTATTTTTGTAAAAAATGTATACATGCAAGTTGTAGTAGTATTTTAAACTTTAATCAGTTGTGTCAATATTTATTAGATAACATGATGTAATAATATTATATTCTTCACTTCGTAAAAAAAATTAATAAGTTATGTATACCTGTGTAGCATTTTATAAATTAATTACAATATATTTTAGATAGGCAATTTTTTTATTATTTGTGTTATATAATTTTTTTTCTTTTTTCAGAATTACCCGCTGAAGAAGGTAAGAACTAAGAATATTATTCATTTTGACATTTTGGTAAAACCATGAATCTACTTATTAATAAACATTTGTATTTTTAAGTAGTTTAAAAATGTAGTATCAAGTGTTTTTTAATAATAACCTTATAAGTCTTTTATTTAATTCAAGATAAACATTACAATAATATTGATAATTTATAGTTTTTATGGAATACAATTTAACTATTATGTCTAACCAAATTTTTAGGTAAATCAATTTGGCAACTTGTCCTCGAACAGTTCGACGACCTACTAGTTAAAATTCTACTATTAGCTGCTATTATATCTTTTGTAAGTATTATTATTTGAACTTAGATTTATCAATGCCTAATATTTGTTTTCTTTATTTAGGTATTAGCATTATTTGAAGAACACAATGACATAAATGAAACCCTAACTGCCTTTGTGGAACCACTTGTTATATTACTTATTCTTATAGCGAATGCTGTGGTTGGAGTGTGGCAGGTAATTTTAAAATAATTTATTTTGACTAAAATTTTTATTTTCTATATGTATAATATTTTGTTCTAACAATTATGTGGCCTATAAGGTATTTGAGAAATTTTACTTTTCATGCTTTATATTTAAGTAATATAGTTAAGTCTTCATTAGAAAAAAACATGATTTTTTAGTTTAATTTTTTTTTGAAGCTACCATTTAATGAACAAAACTAATTTATATTGCTATATGAATTGTTAAGTACAATCTTCAAAATGAATAATTGGCTATTTTGGCTTCATTTCAAAGTAATAAATGTACAAACATTCATGTAACTGCTGGCAAAATATGTTTTTAGGTAGGCGTCATAAAAAAATAATAGTAATAATAATAAATAAATAAAAAATACATTATTACAATCCATTCAATTGATTGTTATATTTAGATATTTTAATGTTCAAAATAAAAAAAGGAATTTTAGGATCTCTTTTGTTTGCGTGTAAGCTATAGAACTACTGTGGTGGCCCTGCCAGTTGTTGATTGATATATACTTTGGCTCCATACAAAAATAATTGGCATCAGTATAACTCGCCTACTGAATTTTTTCAAACAAGCACTTAGTGACGCATTTTGTGACTGAAGGTTTATGCCTACTATTTTAGGACTATGTATTATTCTTGCTTATCATACGTTTTTCATATGTTTCTAGATTTTCTTCTGTATTAAAAAAAAATAAGAATGATTCCATTTTATATACTTATTTGGTTCAGAAAATATCTTAAAAACTAAAGGGTTTTTATAATTAGCTAATCTTCTAGTTCATAAAATAAGTTGAATCGTTGCTAAGTTAATTTGTACATATTTGCTGTATAATTATTAATTACTCTTCATTATTTATAATTTTCTAGGAACGAAATGCAGAGTCAGCCATTGAGGCTCTTAAAGAATATGAACCAGAAATGGGTAAAGTCGTCCGCGGCGACAAATCTGGTGTACAAAAAGTCAGGGCGAAAGAAATTGTACCTGGTGATATTGTAGAAATATCTGTAGGAGATAAAATTCCTGCTGATATTAGGTTGATTAAAATCTATTCAACCACATTGAGAATTGATCAGTCTATTTTGACTGGTGAATCAGTCTCTGTGATTAAACATACAGACGCCATTCCAGACCCAAGGGCTGTGAACCAGGTTGGATATTTAGGTATACAAATTATAATATACATACTAACTTCTTTTTGTTTTCTGTTAATTCAGGACAAAAAAAATATTCTGTTCAGTGGTACAAATGTTGCTGCTGGTAAAGCTAGAGGTGTAGTCATGGGTACTGGATTAAATACTGCCATTGGTAAAATCCGTACTGAGATGAGTGAGACTGAAGAAATCAAAACTCCTCTGCAACAAAAATTGGATGAATTTGGTGAACAACTTAGTAAAGTTATTTCAGTTATCTGTGTTGCTGTCTGGGCCATCAATATTGGTAATTTAGTTATTTGATAGTTTTATTAGTAATATAAATATAATAAAATATTAAATACTATATCGGTTGATGTTTCTTTTTTAGGTCACTTCAATGACCCTGCCCATGGCGGTTCTTGGTTGAAAGGTGCCATTTACTACTTCAAAATTGCTGTTGCTTTAGCTGTAGCTGCCATTCCAGAAGGTTTACCAGCTGTCATCACTACCTGTTTGGCTTTAGGTACTCGCCGTATGGCTAAAAAGAATGCAATTGTTAGGTCACTGCCTTCAGTTGAAACTCTTGGTTGTACTTCTGTCATATGTTCTGATAAAACTGGTACACTTACCACCAACCAGATGTCTGTTAGCAGGTAAATAAAAATTTATTTTAGGCTTTTGGTTTATAATTTTATATTGATATTTTAATTGTTTAAATAGAATGTTCATTTTTGAAAACATCGAAGGAAATGACAGTTCGTTTACCGAATTCGAGATCACAGGTTCAACTTATGAACCAATTGGTGAAGTATTCCTAAATGGCCAAAGAGTAAAAACCTCAGATTATGAAACTTTAAATGAATTAGGAACAATTTGTGTGATGTGTAATGACTCAGCTATTGATTTTAATGAGTTCAAACAAGCTTTTGAAAAGGTAAAGTCTTAAATTTTTTTTAGGTTTAATAATAGGTGCCATAGTTTATGTTTCAATTATTAATTTATATTTTATTAGGTTGGGGAAGCTACTGAAACTGCCTTGATAGTATTGGCTGAAAAAATGAATCCAAATAATGTTTCTAAATCTGGCTTGGACCGCAGAACAACAGCTATTGTTGTCAAACAAGATATTGAAACCAAATGGAAGAAAGAATTTACTCTTGAATTTTCCAGAGATCGTAAATCTATGTCTTCTTATTGTACACCCATCAAACCTACCAAACTGGGTAACACCCCCAAATTATTTGTTAAGGGAGCTCCAGAAGGTGTTCTTGATAGATGTACACATGCCCGAGTTGGCTCTCAAAAAGTAAATTTGTTATATTAATCAAATACAATTTAATATATTTATTGCTCAACATATTATTTTTAGGTTCCTTTGACATCTACACTTAAAAACCGCATCCTAGAACTGACCCGAAAATATGGTACTGGACGTGACACACTTCGTTGTTTAGCCCTTGCTACTGCTGATTCACCAACAAAACCAGAACAAATGGATCTTAATGATTCTAACAAATTCCATACTTATGAAGTAAATTTGACTTTTGTGGGAGTTGTCGGTATGTTGGATCCTCCTCGTAAAGAAGTTTTTGATTCAATCCAGAGGTGTAGAGCTGCTGGTATTAGAGTTATTGTTATCACGGGTGACAACAAGGTTTGCATTTTGTTGATAATTTTTAAAACATTTATATTCTAATTCACATATAAATTTTAGGCCACAGCTGAAGCTATTTGTCGTAGGATCGGTGTGTTCACTGAAGAGGAAGATACTACTGGAAAGTCATACTCAGGACGAGAATTTGATGATCTCTCTCTGTCCGAACAAAAGTCTGCTGTAGCTAGAGCTCGACTGTTCTCACGAGTAGAACCATCTCATAAATCTAAAATTATTGAATATTTACAAAGCATGAACGAAATCTCTGCTATGGTAAGAAAATAAAGAATCTCGTTTATTACTGAAATATTATTGAAGAATATAAGCTGATTGTACTTGAGAGTTTTTCTCTAACTTTTATTTGTTTTTGCTGCAGACTGGTGATGGTGTGAATGATGCCCCAGCATTGAAAAAAGCAGAAATTGGTATTGCTATGGGTTCTGGAACAGCTGTGGCCAAATCTGCTTCTGAAATGGTGTTAGCTGATGACAACTTTTCGTCCATTGTGGCAGCTGTTGAAGAGGGCAGAGCTATTTATAACAACATGAAACAATTCATCAGGTACTTGATTTCATCCAATATTGGAGAAGTCGTTAGTATTTTCTTGACTGCTGCACTTGGATTACCCGAAGCTTTGATTCCTGTACAACTTCTGTGGGTCAATTTGGTCACTGATGGCTTACCAGCTACTGCTCTAGGTTTCAATCCACCTGATCTTGACATTATGGATAAAGTAATGAAAAAACTTTATTTTTAATATGTTAACATTTATGGATGTATGAATATTTTGTACTAATTGTTATGGTTTATTATTAGCCCCCCCGTAAAAGTGATGAAGGTTTGATTTCTGGCTGGTTGTTCTTCCGTTATATGGCCATTGGTGGATATGTTGGTGCAGCTACTGTTGGTGCTGCTGCTTGGTGGTTCATGTACTGTGAAGATGGTCCACAAATATCGTATTATCAACTGGTAAATTATATACTAGTTGTTTGATGCATAATTATTTATTTATTTTATTATTTTTATGTTAGACTCACCATTTATCATGTATAAGCGGAGGAAGTGAGTTCAGAGGTCTAGACTGTGCAGTTTTCCATGATCCTCATCCAATGACAATGGCTCTCTCTGTCTTAGTCACAATTGAAATGTTAAATGCAATGAACAGGTTAAATTACATTTTCATAATATTCAAAGTGTTAAACAAGCTTATATTTAATATAATATGGTTATTATATTTTACAGTTTATCAGAAAATCAATCTTTGATCAGCATGCCTCCATGGTGCAACTTGTGGCTTATTGGTTCCATGGTGTTGTCCTTCACACTTCATTTTGTCATTCTACACATTGACTTCTTATCGGTTTGTTAAAAAAAAATCTACTTTATAACCTGAATGCTTATGAGTTTAAAATTAATTTAAAAAATGTAAATTTGCAGACCGTGTTCCAAGTGACTCCTCTTACATTTGATGAATGGATCACAGTAATGAAGTTCTCCATACCTGTAGTGCTTCTGGATGAGACTCTGAAATTTGTTGCCCGACGGTTCACTGACGGTAAGAGCGTTATCGCATCGGTGTGGGGTATCGTGCTCATGTGGTCCGTGTTTTTCGCCGTCATCATTTACGGACCCTTGTAAAGGACACAAGATGGCCACCGTCCTTTTCGCTTCTCTCCCCCCCCAAAAAAAATTATATTTAAAAATACATTCTGATACATGTACAAAAAAAAATTTCTCTGGCAATTAAACAATTTTTAAATTATTTTTTTCTTCGCTTTTTCGTATTATGACACGAAATCAAGACTGAAAAATAACTAACCCACCCCCATTAAAAACAAATTTCATTGCCCTTAACTCTTTGTTTTTACAATAGTTAAATTTTAGAAATGCTCTATAAGACATCTAACTCTTTGTAAGCTTGTAGTAAGCCTCAACAGAAAAAAAACCATGTTTAATTTTAAGATGTTCAGCATTTATTGTTGGGTAAGGAATTAGTTCTAAAATAATGTGTTTTGCGTGCCTTCGGTCCTGTGATTTTAATGCATATGGTAAGGTGTGTCTAGAACAGCAGACGAATCAATATACGTTTGTGATTTTTCACTGCCAATAAGATGTTTATTTTTTGTTTTATATTTGTATTTTTTTTTTTACTTATAATTAACATCTGGTGCGTGATTTAACTTAATGTGGTAAGATGCTTAAAATTACCTTTAAATGCGTATGTCGTTTGACCTGACATAAATGTACACATAATATTATTATCTGAAGTTATTGGATTTACAACAAACATTATACTATAATGCAGTGTGTGGGCGAACATATCAGTCTAAATTTTTTTACTATTATATATACATTTTTTAGTTCTATATAATTGTAATAATTAAAATAAATATATTTATGTGTATGAAATAAATAAAATATGCGGTTTATCATTGATTGAAGTTGGTTTTGATATAGTATTCATATAGTTTTAAATAATTTAGTAACTACAGTTTACTGTTTAACAGTACATTTAATTATATTATGATCTAATTGAACATTATTCAGTTTACTTGGATAGATAGAACTTTAATAATAATAAACCGCATATTAAAAATTTACATATTCATTAATATACTTGTGTTGATTGGTGTTTTTAGTCAAGAGTTTAATGCATTGCAATTATTATTATAATTATTTTTTACGTATTCATACACTAGGGCATTTAAAAATAATTTAATAACACCAAATTATAGGCTTGAATTTAAAGAATGTATTAATTTTGTATCTAAAAGCATTTGTTTTTATATTTTTTGGACAGAAGCCTATATTGTGTTGAACTAGTAGATTAATTTCCTTATTACGAGATTAGGCCAATATCAAAAATTGGAATGGTATTACAATTTGGGTAAACTTTTTCTTAATTTTTTTTTATTTGATAGCTTATTTATGAATAATTCCTACATTGTTTCTAAACTATTTAATTCTAATGGTTGAGTACATTTTATATAATACAGAATAGTTGTCAAGTCAATATATTTTTTTAATATTTTAAAGAGAATAATAAATTATGTGCTTCAAATATAATTTGTCACAATATAAATAATTTGAGAGTAAATTTCTGTGCTATGTTTTATTGAGGCATAGGCGATTTAAATTATAACAACTCAATTTGTAAACAATCGATTCTAAAAAAAATTAGATTAGTAACTAGTGATTAATTTTTCAAGGTATTTACAATTTTTGATAAAAATCTAAATCCAAAAATATTTTTTATACAGAAATGATATAAAATCATTTAATTGAAAATTCCCTTCTTGACAATGCCACACATTCTGTATTATGAATTAATTACCTATCCAATTTTGTATACATATTATACCTTTTATTATTGAAATATTAATATTCTACTAGTTAGTTAATAAAATTATTTGTAAATATTATTGTTTGTTTAAGTATTAAAATTAACATTAAAACATTAAGTTATTGTTTTGTTGAATAAAAAAAAACTCTTGATGACATGTGTAACACTAGTAATTAAAATTAATAGAACCTAACCTTTTTAATAGTTCTCAATAGTTATCCGGTGCATTTGAGGAATAGCCTATACAAGATTATAACATTTTGCACTCTTATTTTCCATGAAATTGGGATTTAACACGTGATTTCTGGCAGACACGTTGTGTTTCTATTTATTAGAATGTAGCACCGAACTATAATTCTATTGCACATTTGCACCGACCGCTTTATTTTGAAACACTTAAAATAAAAACTACATCAATGCTGTATGCACATAACATATTATACTACTGTTGTTTTTTAGCTTAATTAATTCTTGATTCTGAGTGGAGCAAGTAGCCCATTAATAATGTAATATTTGCCGTGTTGTGAAAATAATTTCTATATAGTTAGTCGCTGAAACGCTTAGCACCACACCATCATTCAATGTGTGTACAATCGTCCGACTTAACTTGATAAAAATATTATTCGACAAAAACCTGCTTCGCTCAGAATCGTTCTTTTGATCGAACGCAATCGTTGGCCAACTGTTGATTCGTTATTACAATGACCACAAGGCATAGAACAATGTTGGATTGTTGTTGGTAGGAGGGGGGCTAAACGAAACTGCACCTTTTATTTCGGCTTACCTATCACGACATCATATCAATAGTATGACAACTGCAGCTAATATTTCGGGAAAGACTGTAAGAAGTGGCGCGAGCGTTCTTGTTTTTGGCCACGTGATGAAATATAATATGATATGACTTGTATAGGTACACAATCGAGTATAAGCCGTTATTATGAAATCGACGGTCAGATGGTAGAACGAGACAACGGCACGGCAATGCCGACGACCAAGTCGTGCAAATCACACGCTGACTAAAAAATAAAATTCAAAAAAAAATTCCAAGCGCCGATCGATATTTATTAATATTCTATATAATATTTTAACCGCCTTGCGCGCACCATCACCCATTAAGTATATTATGCGTCTTGTTATTTGAAAGCGCCGTTAAATCGCTGTTACTTTTTAAGAAACATTTTTTGTTTTGTTTTGTTTACTTCCGTTTTTTTCTCGTATCCGTATATAATATTATGTGTACGTAGAAGAATAATAATAATAATAACAATTATTTAACACATAATTATTGTATACAACAGTTAGCGTGATTTGTTTTTAATCCTGTGCAGCTACATATTATTGTTTACGCATTTAGTCGAATTATTTATTTTTATGTTTTATCTATACAGCAGTACTAATACGTATATATTCCAGTTTATAGACGTTATTATTGTATTTGTTTGTTTTTTGTTGTTTTTTTTTTTTTTTTGTTTTTTAGTATCTAATTTACTTTCGACGTATATTGTAGACGTAAATATTGTGCTTACAGCAGAGCTTGTTCATCGACACATAATCACAATTTACACATTCCTTTTCGCCATCATTCCGTTCGGTTCTCTAACCCAGTACAACATATTATAATATCTATTAATACAATATTGTTAACTCTTTTATTTTTCATTTACGATGTCCGAACTTAAAAACAGTTTTCTTGGTAATTATGGACTGCGGCATTGCGTATAAAAAAAAACCAATGTTCTCAATCCCTAAAAAAAGCAAATATTTTTTCGACTGTATTTGATCAAACAGTCTGATTGTTTAGGATAAAAAAAACAAATAGTGATGGACATTCGCGTAGTTATTGACAACGTACATTATATATACTATATACGTACTTTTACATATCGACGTGATATAATTTTTATTACATAGGCCATGAATATCACTTCATGTTTCTTAATTATTTGATACTTAACACGTCATCAGGATAAAATTTAAAATATAACTACTACTTCATCTTTCGTTACTTATTTAAAAAGTAAAGGTTTAGTATTACATTTAAAAAATAATACATCTGGAATAATTAAAACCAATTTTTATAAATTGAAAAACACAAGACTCACAGTCACATACATATTTCATTGGACTTCTTTAAGCACAAAAACTAACTATGCATTTATCAATTATTAAATTAATGTATTACCTATCTTAATTTTAAAAAAAAATGTATAATTATATTTATATTATTAATTCGTAATGTCATACAATTTCTAATTTTAGTTTCTTAATTAAGAATATTTAATGTGACTAGCGTAGGATCTAGATTTTGGCTAGATAATTTTTTAGTGAAATAAATCATAATTAAAATTCAACTATGACGGAAAACATAATATCGTTCTATTAAATTGACGCAAATAAAAAATCAAAAAAAATCATCTGGCCGAATGTCCAGAATACCTAAAATATTATTATAATTTATAAAATCGACCTGGCAAAATATTTTAAATTCCTTATCAATGTTTGTAAAAATATAATTTCATTTAAACTGATGAATACAAAATTGTCTTTTTTCTGTCATACACCATAAATAAAAATAAAAATAAACCGTTCGAATAATACGGAAAATACCGATTGATGAACGACCAATGACAAATTTTAAATTCAGTTATAGAACATTTCGATATGTTTGGACGCGAACAAAAAATAACTGTTTAACTTGGTAATTAGTATGCGCTGCTGCTCACTGACCCTCTGGAAGTTTTATGATTTTTTTTAACCACCGAACATACCTACCTATATACCGGTTGTCGCCGAGTGCCAACACGATGAGTTGCCAATTTTTTTTTTTTTTTGAAGTCGGCAGAAGACCACCTGCGATGTGACCTGTAAAGTGCAGTCGTTCTAAAATAAAACACATAATTTCTCATTATTAATAGCTATTAGTAGAAAAAAATTGCGTTTACCCGTCTAACACACTCCGCAAAAGATATACACAATATAACATGTGTGTATATATATATATAGATGTATTATAACATGGCGTTTTGGTTTTTTTTTAATTGACTATATATACTAATAAAAAAATTACACATATTATACATACCTTTATGTACACATATACAATGATATTCTCTTGAACGTCGTCAGTCGTTTCGAAAAAAATTTTGCGTAATATTTTCCTCGCCTGAACTACTATTACGTCTGATGTTTGTGAAAACCACGACTCTATAGACTTTTGGGTGTACCTACCTAATAATGACATGATTATGTTATTGGTCTATTATTTTAGTCGACCGAAGAATTATACTTTTCTGGAAATGTCGACTTATCAATTGTGTAATCTTCAAGGACGAAATACTTTAAAAAAAAAAATAATAATAATTGGGTACATACCTAATACATTTCCGTTCAGAGAATCATTATGTATAGTGCATAATATAAGCATAGGCGGAAACCATTAAAACTGCAGTGATGGGGCTAGAATTTTTAACATAAATTTGACCGGGGGGGG